>NC_086447.1:913445950-913618450 GCF_028390025.1 Pseudophryne corroboree | reverse complement strand
GGCCCTTCCAAAAAACCCTCCCCAAACAGCACATGACGCAAAGAAAAAAAGAGGCGCAATGAGGTAGCTGACTGTGTGAGTAAGATAAGCGACCCTAGTGGCCGACACAAACACCGTGCCCATCTAGGAGTGGCACTGCAGTGTCACGCAGGATGGCCCTTCCAAAAAACCCTCCCCAAACAGCACATGACGCAAAGAAAAAAAGAGGTGCAATGAGGTAGCTGACTGTGTGAGTAAGATAAGCGACCCTAGTGGCCGACACAAACACCGGGCCCATCTAGGAGTGGCACTGCAGTGTCACGCAGGATGGCCCTTCCAAAAAACCCTCCCCAAACAGCACATGACGCAAAGAAAAATAAAAGAAAAAAGAGGTGGAAGATGGAATTGTCCTTGGGCCCTCCCACCCACCCTTATGTTGTATAAACAGGACATGCACACTTTAACCAACCCATCATTTCAGTGACAGGGTCTGCCACACGACTGTGACTGAAATGACGGGTTGGTTTGGACCCCCACCAAAAAAGAAGCAATTAATCTCTCCTTGCACAAACTGGCTCTACAGAGGCAAGATGTCCACCTCATCATCATCCTCCGATATATCACCGTGTACATCCCCCTCCTCACAGATTATCAATTCGTCCCCACTGGAATCCACCATGTCAGCTCCCTGTGTACTTTGTGGAGGCAATTGCTGCTGGTCAATGTCTCCGCGGAGGAATTGATTATAATTCATTTTAATGAACATCATCTTCTCCACATTTTCTGGATGTAACCTCGTACGCCGATTGCTGACAAGGTGAGCGGCGGCACTAAACACTCTTTCGGAGTACACACTTGTGGGAGGGCAACTTAGGTAGAATAAAGCCAGTTTGTGCAAGGGCCTCCAAATTGCCTCTTTTTCCTGCCAGTATAAGTACGGACTGTGTGACGTGCCTACTTGGATGCGGTGACTCATATAATCCTCCACCATTCTATCAATGGTGAGAGAATCATATGCAGTGACAGTAGACGACATGTCCGTAATCGTTGTCAGGTCCTTCAGTCCGGACCAGATGTCGGCATCAGCAGTCGCTCCAGACTGCCCTGCATCACCGCCAGCGGGTGGGCTCGGAATTCTGAGCCTTTTCCTCGCACCCCCAGTTGCGGGAGAATGTGAAGGAGGAGATGTTGACAGGTCGCGTTCCGCTTGACTTGACAATTTTCTCACCAGCAGGTCTTTGAAACCCAGCAGACTTGTGTGCGCCGGAAAGAGAGATCCAAGGTAGGTTTTAAATCTAGGATCGAGCACGGTGGCCAAAATGTAGTGCTCTGATTTCAACAGATTGACCACCCGTGAATCCTTGTTAAGCGAATTAAGGGCTCCATCCACAAGTCCCACATGCCTAGCGGAATCGCTCTGTCTTAGCTCCTCCTTCAATGTCTCCAGCTTCTTCTGCAAAAGCCTGATGAGGGGAATGACCTGACTCAGGCTGGCAGTGTCTGAACTGACTTCACGTGTGGCAAGTTCAAAAGGTTGCAGAACCTTGCACAACGTTGAAATCATTCTCCACTGCGCTTGAGACAGGTGCATTCCACCTCCTATATCGTGCTCAGTTGTATAGGCTTGAATGGCCTTTTGCTGCTCCTCCAACCTCTGAAGCATATAGAGGGTTGAATTCCACCTCGTTACCACCTCCTGCTTCAGATGATGGCAGGGCAGGTTCAGGCGTTTTTGGTGGTGCTCCAGTCTTCTGTACGTGCTGCCTGTACGCCGAAAGTGTCCCGCAATTTTTCTGGCCACCGACAGCATCTCTTGCACGCCCCTGTCGTTTTTTTAAAAATTCTGCACCACCAAATTCAAGGTATGTGCAAAACATGGGACGTGCTGGAATTTGCCCAGATTTAATGCACGCACAATATTGCTGGCGTTGTCCGATACCACAAATCCACAGGAGAGTCCAATTGGGGTAAGCCATTCCGCGATGATCTTCCTCAGTTGCCGTAAGAGGTTTTCAGCTGTGTGCGTATTCTGGAAACCGGTGATACAAAGCGTAGCCTGCCTAGGAAAGAGTTGGCGTTTGCGAGATGCTGCTACTGGTGCCGCCGCTGCTGTTCTTGCGGCGGGAGTCCATACATCTACCCAGTGGGCTGTCACAGTCATATAGTCCTGACCCTGCCCTGCTCCACTTGTCCACATGTCCGTGGTTAAGTGGACATTGGGTACAACTGAATTTTTTAGGACACTGGTGAGTCTTTTTCTGAGGTCCGTGTACATTTTCGGTATCGCCTGCCTAGAGAAGTGGAACCTAGATGGTATTTGGTAACGGGGGCACACTGCCTCAATAAAATGTCTAGTTCCCTGTGAACTAACGGCGGATACCGGACGCACGTCTAACACCAACATAGTTGTCAAGGCCTCAGTTATCCGCTTTGCAGCAGGATGACTGCTGTGATATTTCATCTTCCTCGCAAAGGACTGTTGAACAGTCAATTGCTTACTGGAAGTAGTACAAGCGGGCTTACGACTTCCCCTCTGGGATGACCATCGACTCCCAGCAGCAACAACAGCAGCGCCAGCAGCAGTAGGCGTTACACGCAAGGATGCATCGGAGGAATCCCAGGCAGGAGAGGAATCGTCAGAATTGCCAGTGACATGGCCTGCAGGACTATTGGCATTCCTGGGGAAGGAGGAAATTGACACTGAGGGAGTTGGTGGGGTGGTTTGCGTGAGCTTGGTTACAAGAGGAAGGGATTTACTGGTCAGTGGACTGCTTCCGCTGTCGGCCCAAGTTTTTGAACTTGTCACTGACTTATTATGAATGCGCTGCAGGTGACGTATAAGGGAGGATGTTCCGAGGTGGTTAACGTCCTTACCCCTACTTATTACAGCTTGACAAAGGGAACACACGGCTTGACACCTGTTGTCCGCATTTCTGGTGAAATACTTCCACACCGAAGAGCTGATTTTTTTGGTATTTTCACCAGGCATGTCAACGGCCATATTCCTCCCACGGACAACAGGTGTCTCCCCGGGTGCCTGACTTAAACAAACCACCTCACCATCAGAATCCTCCTGGTCAATTTCCTCCCCAGCGCCAGCAACACCCATATCCTCCTCATCCTGGTGTACTTCAACACTGACATCTTCAATCTGACTATCAGGAACTGGACTGCGGGTGCTCCTTCCAGCACTTGCGGGGGGCGTGCAAATGGTGGAAGGCGCATGCTCTTCACGTCCAGTGTTGGGAAGGTCAGGCATCGCAACCGACACAATTGGACTCTCCTTGTGGATTTGGGATTTCGAAGAATGCACAGTTCTTTGCTGTGCTGCTTTTGCCAGCTTGAGTCTTTTCATTTTTCTAGCGAGAGGCTGAGTGCTTCCATCCTCATGTGAAGCTGAACCACTAGCCATGAACATAGGCCAGGGCCTCAGCCGTTCCTTGCCACTGCGTGTGGTAAATGGCATATTGGCAAGTTTACGCTTCTCCTCCGACAATTTTATTTTAGGTTTTGGAGTCCTTTTTTTTCTGATATTTGGTGTTTTGGATTTGACATGCTCTGTACTATGACATTGGGCATCGGCCTTGGCAGACGACGTTGCTGGCATTTCATCGTCTCGGCCATGACTAGTGGCAGCAGCTTCAGCACGAGGTGGAAGTGGATCTTGATCTTTCCCTAATTTTGGAACCTCAACATTTTTGTTCTCCATATTTTAATAGGCAGAACTAAAAGGCACCTCAGGTAAACAATGGAGATGGATGGATTGGATACTAGTATACAATTATGGACGGACTGCCACGGTTAGGTGGTATAAAAAAACCACGGTTAGGTGGTATATACAATTATGGATGGACGGACTGCCTGCCGAGTTCCGACACAGAGGTAGCCACAGCCGTGAACTACCGCACTGTACACTGGTTGATAAAGAGATAGTAGTATACTCGTAACTAGTATGACAGTGGCGCACCCAGGGGGGGTTTCCGAGTACCCAGAAACCCCCCTCCACTAAAAAAAAAAAATAAAAATTTTTTTTATTTTATTTTTAAATTTAGCTGCATGAGTATTATTAATGACTGTCTAGCGTCCTCTGCAGCCTGCTGTCTTCCTGGTGGCACTTGCAAGTGCAATAAAAGTTTACTTTATTTTAATTAAAGTACATATATATCCATGTGCATACATATATACACATACATACATACATACATACATACACATAAACACACACACACACACACACACACACACACACACACACACACACACACATATGATATACATATATACATGTGTATATATATATATATGTGTACTGTATGTGTGTGTACATATATATATATATATATATATATATGTATGCATGTTTAATATGCTATGTATATGTGTATATGGGTTCACTACGATCTCCCGGCGACCAGCATACCTGCGCCGGGAGGCCGGCCACCGGCTTACCGACAGTGTGGCGAGCGCAAATGAGCCCCTTGCGGGCTCGCTGCGCTCGCCACGCTACAGGCACGGTGGCGCGCTACGCGCGCCACACTATTCTATTCTCCCTCCAGGGGGGTCGTGGACCCACACGAGGGAGAATAAGTGTCGGTATGCCAGCGGTCTAGCTCCCGGCGCCGGTATGCTGGTCGCCGGGAGCCCGACCGCCGGCATACTGAAGACCACCAGTGTATATGTATGTGTGTGTGTGTGTATGTATGTATGTATATATATATATATATATATATATATATATATATATATATATATATATATATATATGTGTAGATATATATATATATATATATATATATACACATACACACACAGACACACTAGTTTTACGGACCCAGCATATACTGGGTCACCTCAGTCCCCACCCCCGTGATTGGCTCCGCCCAGTTCTGGAAACCCCCCCTTGCAAATCCTGCGTTTGCCACTGTATGACGACTGTATAAAGAAAGAAAAAAAAACCACGGTTAGGTGGTATATACAATTATGGATGGACGGACTGCCTGCCGAGTTCCGACACAGAGGTAGCCACAGCCGTGAACTACCGCACTGTACACTGGTTGATAAAGAGATAGTAGTATACTCGTAACTAGTATGACGACGGTATAAAGAAAGAAAAAAAAAACCACGGTTAGGTGGTATATACAATTATGGATGGACGGACTGCTTGCCGAGTGCCGACACAGAGGTAGCCACAGCCGTGAACTACCGCACTGTACACTGGTTGATAAAGAGATAGTAGTATACTCGTAACTAGTATGACGACGGTATAAAGAAAGAAAAAAAAACCACGGTTAGGTGGTATATACAATTATGGATGGACGGACTGCCTGCCGAGTTCCGACACAGAGGTAGCCACAGCCGTGAACTACCGCACTGTACACTGGTTGATAAAGAGATAGTAGTATACTCGTAACTAGTATGACGACGGTATAAAGAAAGAAAAAAAAACCACGGTTAGGTGGTATATACAATTATGGATGGACGGACTGCCTGCCGAGTTCCGACACAGAGGTAGCCACAGCCGTGAACTACCGCACTGTACACTGGTTGATAAAGAGATAGTAGTATACTCGTAACTAGTATGACGACGGTATAAAGAAAGAAAAAAAAACCACGGTTAGGTGGTATATACAATTATGGATGGACGGACTGCCTGCCGAGTTCCGACACAGAGGTAGCCACAGCCGTGAACTACCGCACTGTACACTGGTTGATAAAGAGATAGTAGTATACTCGTAACTAGTATGACGACGGTATAAAGAAAGAAAAAAAAACCACGGTTAGGTGGTATATACAATTATGGATGGACGGACTGCCTGCCGAGTTCCGACACAGAGGTAGCCACAGCCGTGAACTACCGCACTGTACACTGGTTGATAAAGAGATAGTAGTATACTCGTAACTAGTATGACGACGGTATAAAGAAAGAAAAAAAAAACCACGGTTAGGTGGTATATACAATTATGGATGGACGGACTGCCTGCCGAGTGCCGACACAGAGGTAGCCACAGCCGTGAACTACCGCACTGTAAACTGGTTGATAAAGAGATAGTAGTATACTCGTAACTAGTATGACGACGGTATAAAGAAAGAAAAAAAAACCACGGTTAGGTGGTATATACAATTATGGATGGACGGACTGCCTGCCGAGTTCCGACACAGAGGTAGCCACAGCCGTGAACTACCGCACTGTACACTGGTTGATAAAGAGATAGTAGTATACTCGTAACTAGTATGACGACGGTATAAAGAAAGAAAAAAAAAACCACGGTTAGGTGGTATATACAATTATGGATGGACGGACTGCCTGCCGAGTGCCGACACAGAGGTAGCCACAGCCGTGAACTACCGCACTGTACACTGGTTGATAAAGAGATAGTAGTATACTCGTAACTAGTATGACGACGGTATAAAGAAAGAAAAAAAAACCACGGTTAGGTGGTATATACAATTATGGATGGACGGACTGCCTGCCGAGTTCCGACACAGAGGTAGCCACAGCCGTGAACTACCGCACTGTACACTGGTTGATAAAGAGATAGTAGTATACTCGTAACTAGTATGACGACGGTATAAAGAAAGAAAAAAAAACCACGGTTAGGTGGTATATACAATTATGGATGGACGGACTGCCTGCCGAGTGCCGACACAGAGGTAGCCACAGCCGTGAACTACCGCACTGTACACTGGTTGATAAAGAGATAGTAGTATACTCGTAACTAGTATGACGACGGTATAAAGAAAGAAAAAAAAACCACGGTTAGGTGGTATATACAATTATGGATGGACGGACTGCCTGCCGAGTTCCGACACAGAGGTAGCCACAGCCGTGAACTACCGCACTGTACACTGGTTGATAAAGAGATAGTAGTATACTCGTAACTAGTATGACCGTGACGACTATAAAGAAAGAAAGAAAAACCACGGTTAGGTGGTATATACAATTATGGATGGACGGACTGCCTGCCGAGTTCCGACACAGAGGTAGCCACAGCCGTGAACTACCGCACTGTACACTGGTTGATAAAGAGATAGTAGTATACTCGTAACTAGTATGACGACTGTATAAAGAAAGAAAAAAAAACCACGGTTAGGTGGTATATACAATTATGGATGGACGGACTGCCTGCCGAGTTCCGACACAGAGGTAGCCACAGCCGTGAACTACCGCACTGTACACTGGTTGATAAAGAGATAGTAGTATACTCGTAACTAGTATGACCGTGACGACTATAAAGAAAGAAAAAAAAACCACGGTTAGGTGGTATATACAATTATGGATGGACGGACTGCCTGCCGAGTGCCGACACAGAGGTAGCCACAGCCGTGAACTACCGCACTGTACTGTGTCTGCTGCTAATATAGACTGGTTGATAAAGAGATAGTATACAATACTACTAATATTATATATACTGGTGGTCAGGTCACTGGTCACTAGTCACACTGGCAGTGGCACTCCTGCAGCAAAAGTGTGCACTGTTTAATTTTAATATAATATTATCATGTACTCCTGGCTCCTGCTATAACAACCTGCAGTGCTCCCCAGTCTCCCCCACAATTATAAGCTTTATATACATTGATGTGCAGCACACTGGGCTGAGCAGTGCACACAGACTGAGTCACTGTGTGTATCGTTTTTTTCAGGCAGAGAACGGATATATTAAATAAAACAAACAACTGCACTGTCTCTGGTGGTCACTGTGGTCGTCAGTCACTAAACTCTGTCTGCACTCTCTTCTACAGTATCACAGCAATCTCTCTCTCTCTCTCTCAACCCTAATCTAAATGGAGAGGACGCCAGCCACGTCCTCTCCCTATCAATCTCAATGCACGTGTGAAAATGGCGGCGACGCGCGGCTCCTTATATAGAATCCGAGTCTCGCGAGAATCCGACAGCGTCATGATGACGTTCGGGCGCGCTCGGGTTAACCGAGCAAGGCGGGAGGATCCGAGTCTGCTCGGACCCGTGAAAAAAACATGAAGTTCGTGCGGGTTCGGATTCAGAGAAACCGAACCCGCTCATCTCTACTGCTAATACTTAATTTTTTTTTTTAATCAAGTACCGCCATGCGTCGGCGACAGTTATCCCCACAGCAGCTTGTGACAAAGCCCTCACACCTGCCGACATATGTCGACTAACCGATAGTGGGTAAATAAACAGGGAAACAGTGAATGTCTGTATCACAACAAGGATTATGCGTCCATTAGTAAACATAATGCTATATGACACCCATATAGCATGAAAACACTGTGCCCCCCCCCCCCCTCCTTCTTACTATACAGTAAATCTTGACGGGAACCTGAGGAAAATGGCGCTGACTACTCTGTGAGGGCTAAGCTCCGCCCCTTCCCGGCACGCTTAAGGCCGCTCAATTATATAAATATTTAAATATATAATATACTAAAACCTAGCTGGCGACCCAATATACAGGGGGTATCCCCCTGTATAACTTGTTTAATGCCCCTACGCAGCCCAGGGCGCCCCCCCTTGCGCCCTGCACCCACAGAAGCCGTTGGTGTATGGGAGGCGAAGACACCCGGTGTCCGGGTATGTACCCCCACCCGGGATCCTTTCAGAAATGCCGCCCAGGGCGCTCCCCCCAACTCCCTGCCGGCCAATGGAGAGCGGGAGCAGAGAGCGCAGCGCTACCGCTGCTGCTCCCTCCCGTTCGCGGCGCCCTGTTGGGGGGGCACCGAAGCATGTCCCCCCGCCAGTGATTTCACCCAATATACGCTGCCCAGGGCGCTCCCCCCCCCAGCAGGCCCGGTGGAGTGCGGGAGCCGGGAGCGCAGTGCTACCGCTGCTGCTCTCACCCGTTCTCGGCGCACTGGCAGGGCGGGCACCGAAGTATGTCCCTCCGCCAGTGATATTATAGATTTTATTATATGCTGTCCAGCGCCCTGCCCCCTGCAGGTGATGGAAATCACGGAAGCAGGGAGCGCAGCGCTACCGCTGTCTCTCCCACCTGCGGCACCCTGGCAGGGCGAACATACACCATGCCCAGGCACCAAATTATGTCCCCCGCCAGGATTGTAGACCCTCAGCAACATGCCCCCCAGGGCTCTCCCCCGCAGTGCCCTGCACCCTGCCAGAAGCGTTGGTGTGTGGGAGCCTGGAGCGCAGTACTACCGCTGCTGTTACCTCCGGTACTGAAGTATTCTGCCATCACTGAAGTCTTCTTTTCTTCCAATACTCACCCGGCTTCTTTCTTCTGGCTCTGTGAGGGGATTGACGGCGTGGCTCCGGGAACAAGCAGCTAGGCGCACCAAGTGATCGAACCCTCTGGAGCTAATGGTGTCCAGTAGCCGAGAAGCAGAGCCTTGAAACTCACAGAAGTAGGTCTGCTTCTCTCCCCTCACTCCCACGCTGCAGGGAGCCTGTAGCCAGCAGGTCTTCCTGAAAATAAAAAACCTAACATCAAGTCTTTTAGAGAAACTCAGGAGAGCTCCCCTAGTGTGTGACCCATCACTCCTGGGCACAAAGTCTAACTGAGGTCTGGAGGAGAGGCCTAGAGGGAGGAGCCAGTTCACACCCAGTTTAAGTGTTTATAGTGTGCACAAGCTCCTGCGGATCCGTCTATACCCCATGGTCCTTACGGAGTCCCCAGCATCCTCTAGGACGTATGAGAAATTTGAGATGTACGTAAGAAGGAAAATCTATGGGAATTCAAAGCCCATTCCAGATAAGCCTCTTATTCATCTAACTTTGGAATGCCTCAATTCTGAATTTTTTTTTTACACATTTGTTTTCACAAAAGGCTAATAAATTTTACAGTGGGTTCAGCATGTTATACCGCCGGATGGGTATTCTGACCGCTGGCATCCCGACAGGGGTGAGTAAACTAGGTCCCCCCCCTTTCCCTACTGGCTAGCCCTCCCTTCCCGCAGCCTAACCTTCCCCAGGTGATGCCTAAACCTAACTCCCCCTTCCCCACAGCCTAACCGTAACCACCCTCCTCCCTAACCTGACCGCTATACTTACGTTGGAGACGCTGGTGTCGGTCTCCTGAACTTTTTGGGATCCCGACAGTTGGCATCTTGACCGTATCCCATTACAGTAGATGGAGCTATTTCCCATCAAATTTGCCACAGATCTATAATTTGACAGAACGACTGTCTCCATGGAGAAAATAAGATTTTAAACCTACCGGTAAATCTTTTTCTCCTAGTCCGTAGAGGATGCTGGGGACTCCGTAAGGACCATGGGGATAGACGGGCTCCGTAGGAGACATGGGCACTTTAAGAAAGAACTTTAGGTATGGGTGTGCACTGGCTTCTCCCTCTATGCCCCTCCTCCAGACCTCAGTTAGAAAAACTGTGCCCAGAGGAAACGGACAGTACGAGTAAAGGATTTTTGTTAATCCAAGGGCAAGATTCACACCAGCCCACACCATCCACACCGTATAACTTGATATACGAACCAGTTAACAGTATGAAACAACACAGCATCAGACCGAGACTGATGAAACACTGTAACATAACCCTTATGTAAGCAAAACTATATACAAGTCTTGCAGAAGAAGTCCGCACTTGGGACGGGCGCCCAGCATCCTCTACGAACTAGGAGAAAAATATTTACCGGTAGGTTTAAAACCTTATTTTCTCTTACGTCCTAGAGGATGCTGGGGACTCCGTAAGGACCATGGGGATTATACCAAAGCTCCCAAACGGGCGGGAGAGTGCGGATGACTCTGCAGCACCGACTGAGCAAACAGGAGGTCCTCCTCAGCCAGGGTATCAAACTTGTAGAACCTTGCAAAGGTGTTTGAACCCGGCCAAGTAGCAGCTCGGTACAATTGCAACTCCGAAACCCCTCGGGCAGCCGCCCAAGAAGAGCCCCCTTCTTAGTGGAATGGGCCTTAACTGATTTGGTAATGGCAGGCCAGCCGTTGAATGAGCCTGCTGAATCGTGTTACAGATCCAGCTAGCAATAGTCTGCCTTGAAGCAGGGGCGCCAACCTTGTTGGCCGCATACAAAACAAAACAGCGATTCTGTTTTTCTAACTCTAGCCGTTCTGGCTACGTAAAATTTTAAAACCCTGACCACATCCAGGGACCCGGAATTCTCCAAGTCACGTGTAGCCACAGGCACCACAATAAGTTGGTTCATATAAAACAACGAAACCACCCCAGACAAGAATTGAGGATGGGTCCGCAATCCGCTCTGTCCATATGGAAAACCAGATAGGGGCTTTTATGAGAAAAAGCCGCCAATTCCTACACTCGCCTAGCTGAAGCCAAGGCTAACAACATGACCACCTTTCAAGTGAGATATTTCAATTCCACTATCTAAAGTGGTTCAAACCAGTGCGACTGAAGGAAGTTAAGGTCCCAAGGCGCCACCGGAGGTATAAAAGAAGGCTGAATGTGCAGCACTCCCTTCCCAAAAGTCTGTACTTGTGGGAGAGAAGCCAATTCTTTCTGAAAGAAAATGGATAGGGCCGAAATCTGGACCTTGATGGAGCCTAATATTAGGCCTCAATTCACTCCTGTTTGTAGGAAGTGAAGGAAACGGCCCAGATGGAATTCTTCCGCAGGAGCATTCCTGGCCTAACACCAAGAAAATAGGATTTTGGTACTTACCAGGTAAATCCTTTTCTTTGAATCCATAGTGGGCACTGGAGTACTCTTGGGGATATGGACTGGGCGTAGCCAGATATGGCACATATTTAAATATTTAAATTAGTAACTAGCCATCCCTTCCATATTCCCACAGAGCCTTCAGTATATTTACTGGGCCGAACAGGAGTGATAGAAGGATGAACCATAGAGAATTACATATAACATTATATGAACCTATAACATTATAATATAATGGTCAACCCTAAAGTTGACACATAACGTAACTAATAACAATCAGTTGATACCATAACATCGAATGCATTGGTGATAAAGTGTTACCATAAGATCCACAGAACTTACCACAAGACAGGTAAACTGCTCTGGGTGGGCGTCCAGTGCCCCCTATGGATTCAAAGAAAAGGATCTACCTGGTAAGTACCAAAATCCTATTTTCTTTTTCATCCACTAGGGGTCACTGGAGTACTCTTGGGACTTACCAAAGTTTCCCGTTGGGTGGGAGAGCTGTTTGGCACCCGTAACACTACACGGCCAAAGCTAAATGCTGATGCCGTAAACGTAGCCAACCTGTAAAAGCGCACCAACATGCGCACTGATGGTCATGCACTGATGACCATGTAGCAGCTCGTCTAAGCAGTTTCATAGAAACTCAACGACCTGCTGCTCCTGACGTTCCCAAAGAACGTATGGAATGGGCTGACACTGATGTAGGCGGTTGAAGCCCACTTATGACGTTCACTAGAACGTGTGGAATGGTCTGACCCTGATGTAGGCTAACGAAGCACGCTTATGACGTTCACTAGAACCTTTGGAATGGTCTGACCCTGATGTAGGCATTGTAGCCTATCATAAAGCTAAGCCTGACGTATGACATAAGGTCTGCTTGGAAGCTGGTAAAGCCATCTTCACTACATTATAGAGAACAATGTGTCTGTTCTACGTACAACTGATGTTTGGGTTACATAAACGCGTAGTGCGCGTACCACATTCAAAGTTACTTAAGTTCCCGAACATATTGATAACCCAGGAACTACATTAATTAATTGATGCATGACATTATACTATCTTTGACAGGAAAACGGAATTTGTGTGAAGTTCCGCCCTATGATCATAAAACACCAGATAGTGTGGCTTGCATGACAAGGCTCGCAATGTTAAAACACACCTTGCTGAGAGGCAAAGGCTAAGAGAAAAGTGTTTACTCATTGAGAAACTTAACATCAACCTGTTGTAAGAATTCAACAAATGAAGACTGTAAACAAAAAACCTAAAACCAGATCAAGTCCCATGGCGCTGTAGGTGGTATAAATGGAGGTCGTCTGAGGTGACCTTGCAGGAAGGTGTGTACAATCGGCAAAGGAGCCAAACACCTTTGCAGGTAAATTGACATTGCAGAGACCTGCACCTTGAGTGTAGAATATAGTCCTTCACCAAACCCAGGCTGTAAAATATTAAAAGACGGGACAACCTGAAAATGATGTTGGAAACTTCTGAGCGTCACACCAACCTATAGAGGCATGCTAAATCTTGTGATAATGAGCTGCCGTACTGGCTTCCCAGCCCCTGACATGGTTTGTATACCAGATTCTGGAATGCCATCCGTTCTTAAGAGAGCGCTTTGAACAGCGACCCAGTCAAACGCTGCCGCGCTAAATCAGGGTAAAAGAACGGACCCTGGTGGAACAGGTCCGGACGTGGCGAGAGCGGTGAAGGATCGGCTGCGAGTCGTTCGGAGATCCAAGAACCATGCCCTCTGAGGCCAATGTGACGCCACTAGTATGACTGTCATGGATTCTTGTATGATCAATTTTAGTACCCGAGGAAGCAGCGTAAACGTTGTAACAGATTCACAACGCTGTACAGCCACGCGATCGTGAGCGCATCCCCAGCTGCTGCCTTCGGAACTCTTGTACTGGACACATACTGGGATGTACACATACTGGGACGAGATGCCAATAGATAACCCTGTGGGTAACTCCACCGCTGTACCAACATCTGGAACACCTAAGAATTCAATGCTCAGTGTCCTGGAATAAGCTGCCTTGCAGCTGTTCACTCCCAGAATTAACCTCGAGCAACCTGCCGCATGGTCATGCGACTTCGAATCCCTCCTTGATCGGTGATGTATGCGATGTATGCGATCGCCGTTGTGTGGTCTGACCTGGACAGTCTGAGACCGGAGCATGTGGGCCGCTTGCCGCAGCACGCTTGACCGAAATCTTCTGTGATTTGTGAAGTTGATCATGTGGGACCCAAGGTCCCCAACCTCTGAGACTTGCGTCCGTTTTTAGAATTATCCAATTCCAGACGGCGAACATTGTCCCTGTGGTAAAATTATGTACTTGGAGCCACTAGAGTAGTGAAACTCTGACCCTTAGAGACAACCGTACTATTTGATGAAATTGTAGGAGCGTGCAAGAACATCCATGTGAAAATTACCTGAGTGACTCCTTGCGAACTGGAGAGCATCGAAAGACGTCACTCTCCTTTCCAATAGGCAAAAACCCAAATGGATCAAGACTGTCCGTGGCTTGCGTACGAACTGTACGTTTTGACGAACAGTTTGTGTGTGTGTTCAGGCAGGTAAATCCGTTCAATCACGGAATTATCCCTATACATGAGTCTGATGTTACGGAATGAGGCTTGATATCTTAAGGTTAACAATCTAACCATGCTGAACGACGCCATTGTACGTTAGTAAGGCCCGTTGCATGACGAAGTTTTGAGACGGAGCTTTAATGAGCAGATCTGCAAAACACGGAACTATTATCACTTCCAGGGATGAGCTATCACGATAGCCATTACTTTTGACAACCCTAGGCGCCATACGAAGCCAAAACGGTAGTGCTTGAAAGCGAGAATGGTTTTTACTGCAGCTTAAGTAGGCCTGATGCGTCTAAGTACTTTTTCTTGTTGAAATCCAGAATCACTGTGGATGTCAACCTGTAGTTACCAACTGCAGGTATTCCTCTGTTCAATCTGTAGTAAGCGACGCACTGATTGACCTGAAGGGTCAGTATCGGACTGACAGAGTCAGACAGCCTTGAAACTACCCCAAACTGGAATAATGACCGTGACTCTGTTGTTGACCGCAGTCAAACTGCTCAATCTACTAGAGCTTGTATGGCGGTGTGCAGAACCGCGATTTTATCTTCTGACCCGGGCAGACCCGTCTTGCAAATTGCAATGGTGGAAAAAAATCAACCTTTATCTTGTAAACTGCGAACCCTAAATTGCGGATCCCCCAACTGTGGATGCCCGCAACTGACGATCGGCGATGGGCTGGAAACTCATTATGGCCTTGGTTTTTCAGTGGCTTAGCTGTAAACGCCACTGAAACCCTGGTTAAAGATGCCTGGAAGTAGGTGGCAGCACTTTAACCGTATATTGAGGACAATCAGACAGTTAGAGGTTATTGAAAACCACGTTCACTACCACCTGACCCGTCTGTGGCTGTTTCTGTAGCACAGCCCCGAAAGGACAGAGATGTAAAGACTATATCCTGAGTATATTTATTCTGGAATTTGTCCAAGACAGGACGAAACCTGTAGCCAGCGTAAGGTAATGTTTCTATTCTCTTTTAGAAACGGACGCCGTCCTGTTAAGAACGTAGCGAAAAAGCACGTTGTGCCGCACTAGTGAAGATGAAAAGCGAGAACTAAACTGGCTGAAGTCCACAGAAACTGTACCTAGATATTGAGCAGAATCACAAGTGTGATCAGCGAGAAGCGTAAGGTGTTCTTCTTGTAGGGCAAACGTGAACTGTATTGCCATGCAACCACTGCCCTGTTAAGCCAAAACCCGGCCCAAACCAGGTTAAACAACACCCATACTGCTGTATTCTGTAGGGCACACTGCGACGGGTATCCCTGAAACTGTCAAATTATAAAACAAGAATAACAATTGTCCACAGTCAGTATATACGCCAGCCTCCCCCAACGAGGAACGGCAATAGTGCGTATGTGCAGTCGTATTTGTCCGACGGACTTTGCAGCGAAGCTGCTATGTCTTATACTTACTCCTTATGTACACAGACAAGCAAGTACAGAAGGATAGACCAGTACCGTGACTTAGTACCACGTAAATAAAATGTGTATAAATCTACATTACAGCTCACGTTCTTGTGCTTGTACAAAACCAAGAAAATAAAATTCCTAACAACACCCCAGCTCCTCTAGAGGCCGAGTGTTGTAGGGCAGCAACTTCCTGGGAAGAACCAGGAAGTAATGTTAAAATGGTGTCCGGCCATGTGCTTGCTTATTGCAAGATTGCTGATACGCCAAGTTCCATATATATATATACTAGGTGATTCATCGCACCCTACGGGCGCTCTTCACACCGTCGTAAGGGGCTTCGCCCCTGTAACTTCGACATAAAGGTGAAGGGGTAGAATAGTAGTTGTATAATGTATTGTGGTGGAATGTGGCTTTTGGTGTTGGTGAAATTTTGCTTGGCAAAAGGCAATGTGATGGTGAATGGTGTGTAGGGCGTTGTGAGTGGGTGAATAGTGTATGCAGGGTACGATGTAGAGAATGTAGGTGGAAATGAGATGTGCACTAAAAAGCTTTGGTTAGGCAAAGTATGTGAAGGTATGTTGTACATTTGAAAGACTTGATGGAAAACAATTTTTTTTGTAAAGTGACGGTGTTATGTGCGGCAGGAGGTGTGAGCTGTGGATTGGGGTAGCGGAGGCAGCATGTGGCAGTGCGGGTGGGTTCCGGTCTGCCTGGTGTTATGTGCGGCAGGAGGTGTGAGCTGTGGAGGGGGGTAGTGGAGGCAGCGTGTGGCAGTGCGGTGGGTCCCGGTCTGCGGGTGTTATGTGCGGCAGGAGTTGTGAGCTGTGTAGCGGGGTAGCGGAGGCAGCGCGTGGCAGTGCGGGTGGGTCCCGGTCTGCGGGTGTTATGTGTGTCAGGAGGTGTGAGCTTTGGAGGGGGTAGCGGAGGCAGCGTGTGGCAGTGCAGGTGGGTCCCGGTCTGCGGGTGTTATGTGTGCTAGGAGGTGTGAGCTAGGAGGCAGCGTATGGTGGTGCGGCAGGCTCCCAGGCCGCGGGTCTTATGTGCGGTGGGAGCTGTGGAGGGGGTTGGGGAGGCAGCGTGTGGCGGTGCGGCTGCCTTTGGGGGGTATCAGTTTTTGTGTGCGGGTGGAGGGGGAAGCTGTGGAGTGGGGTAGCGGAGGCAGAGTGTGGCGGTGTGGGTGGCTCTCGGGTAGCGGGTATTATGTGCGGCAGGAGGTGTGAGCTGTGGCGGGGGGTAGCGGAGGCAGTGTGCGGTGGTGCGGGTAGGTCCGGTTCTGCAGGTGTTATGTGCGGGAGGAGGGGGAAGCTGTGGAGGGGGGTAGCGGAGGCAGCGTGTGGGGTGCGTGAGGCTCCCGGACAGTGGTTGTTAGATGCGGCAGGAGGGGGAAGCTGTGGAGGGGGTCGCGGAGGCAGAGTGTGGGGTACGTGTGGCTCCTAGGTAGCGGATCTTCTGTGTGGCCGGACGGGGAAGCTGTGGCGGGGGGTAGCGGAGGCAGCGTGCGGTGGTGCGGGTAGGTCCGGTTCTGCAGGTGTTATGTGCGGGAGGAGGGGGAAGCTGTGGAGGTGGGTAGCGGAGGCAGCGTGTGGGGTGCGTGAGGCTCCCAGCCAGCGGGTGTTAGATGCGGCAGGAGGGGGTAGCTGTGGAGGGGGGTCGCGGAGGCAGCGTGCAGGGTGCGTATGGCTCCTAGGTAGCAGATCTTCTGTGTGGCCGGACGGGGAAGCTGTGGAAGGGGGTAGCAGAGGCAGCGCGTGGGGTGCGGGTGGCTCCCAGCCAGCGAGTGTTAAATGCGGCAGGAGAGGTAAGTGGAGGGGGGTCGCGGAGGCGGGGTGCGGGCGGGTCCCGGCCAGTGGGTGTTAGATGCGGCAGCAGGAAGAAGGTGTGGAGGGGTTTGTGGAGGCGGGTACAGGCCAGCGGCTGTTAGCTGTGGCATCAGGGGGAAGCTGTGGAGGGAGGTCGCGGAGGCAGCATGCGGGATGCAGACGGCTCCCGGCCAGCGGGTGTTAGATGCGGCAGGAGGGGAAAGCTGTGGAGGGGTTTGTGAAGGCAGCGTGCTGGGTGTGTGCGTCTTTCAGCCAGCGGGTGTTAGATGCGGCAGCAGGGGGAAGGTGCGGAGCAGTGTGCGAGGTGTGGGCGTCTCTCGGCCAGCGGGTGTTAGATGCGGCAGCAGGGGGAAGGTGCGGAGGCAGCGTGCGGGGTGCGGGTGGCTCCAGCCAGCGGATGTTAGATGCGGCAGCAGGGGGAAGGTGTGGAGGGGTTTTGTGGAGGCAGCGTACGGGGTGCGGGCGGCTCCCGGCCAGCGGGTGTTAGATGCAGCAGGAGGGGGAAGATGTGGAGGGAGGTCACGGAGGCAGCGTGCGGGCGGCTCCCGGCCAGCGGGTGTTAGATGCGGCAGGAGGGGGAAGATGTGGAGGGGGGTCGCGGAGGCGAGGTGCGGGCGGCTCCCGGCCAGCGGGTGTTAGATGCGGCAGGAGAGGGTAGCTGTGGAGGGGGGTCGCGGAGGCAGCGTGTGGGGTGCGGGCGGATCCCGGCCAGCGGACGTTAGATGCAGCAGCAGGGGGAAGGTGTGGAGGGGTTTGTGGAGGCAGTGTGCGGGCGGCTCCCCAGGCCAGTAGGTGTTAGATGCGGCAGCAGAGGGAAGCTGTGGAGGGGGGTCGCGGAGGCAGCGTGCGGGGTGCGGGTGGCTTCCGGCCAGCGGGTGTTAGATGCGGCAGGAGGGGAAAGCTGTGGAGGGGTTTGTGAAGGCAGCGTGCTGGGTGTGTGCGTCTTTCAGCCAGCGGGTGTTAGATGCGGCAGCAGGGGGAAGGTGCGGAGCAGTGTGCGAGGTGTGGGCGTCTCTCGGCCAGCGGGTGTTAGATGCGGCAGCAGGGGGAAGGTGCGGAGGCAGCGTGCGGGGTGCGGGTGGCTCCAGCCAGCGGATGTTAGATGCGGCAGCAGGGGGAAGGTGTGGAGGGGTTTTGTGGAGGCAGCGTACGGGGTGCGGGCGGCTCCCGGCCAGCGGGTGTTAGATGCGGCAGGAGGGGGAAGATGTGGAGGGAGGTCACGGAGGCAGCGTGCGGGCGGCTCCCGGCCAGCGGGTGTTAGATGCGGCAAGAGGGGGAAGATGTGGAGGGGGGTCGCGGAGGCAGCGTGCGGGGTGCGGGCGGCTCCCGGCCAGCGGGTGTTAGATGCGGCAGGAGAGGGTAGCTGTAGAGGGGGGTCGCGGAGGCAGCGTGTGGGGTGCGGGCGGATCCCGGCCAGCGGACGTTAGATGCAGCAGCAGGGGGAAGGTGTGGAGGGGTTTGTGGAGGCAGTGTGCGGGCGGCTCCCCAGGCCAGTAGGTGTTAGATGCGGCAGCAGGGGGAAGCTGTGGAGGGGGGTCGCGGAGGCAGCGTGCGGGGTGCGGGTGGCTTCCGGCCAGCGGGTGTTAGATATGGCAACAGGGGGAAGGTGTGGAGGGGTTTGTGGAGGCAGCGTGTTTGGTGCGGGTGGCTCCCAGACAGCGGGTGTTATGTGCGGCAGGAAGGGGGAGGTGTGGAGGGGGGTTGAGGAGGCAGTGTGTGGCGGAGGGGTGTGCGGGCTGCTGCCGCCCAGCGTATGATGTGAGCGGCTGTAGGTGGGGGGTGAGGACGGGGTGTTGCGGTAGCGGTCTGTGGGGGTGCGGGGCAGTGGGTGCAAGTTGGCAGGCTGTTAGGAGGGCTTGGTGCGGGAGGGGTGTGTGGTACCGTGCATGGTGGGGCGTCCGTGCAGTGATGGTTGCCTCTGATGCTGGATTGTGAGCCTGTCCTCCTGGACACTGGTCAGAAGCACGTGACTCCGGCCAGGGCTGTGACTCCTCCCAGCGTTACGGCCAGGCACAGAGTCACAGACTTGGGCTAATATATAGGAGATATATATATATATATATATATATATATATCAGTGACGTGCGGTGAGGTCAGGGCCTGGGGAGGCACTGCAGCTAAACACCCCCCCCCCCCCACCGAAAAAGAAAAAAAAAAGTGCAGTCCCTCCACACCACTAAAACCAGCACCAGGCAGAACCAGCCAGGGGGGATAATGCCATAGCAGGGGAGACACTCAGTGTGGGGTCCCCTGCCATGCCATTAAACACCCCCCAAACCAGTCAGCCCAGGGCTGGAATTCCACGGAAAGTGGGGCCCCCAAAAAATCAAAATGGGGTCCCCCTTCCCGAGCAACAACCAGCACTGTGCTGATAGCCCAGTGCTATGCCCCGCACCCATGGTGGCGGTGGGTGCGGGGTTCATTGTATGTTCTGTTCTTTACAGGTGGCCTACAGATCCCAGCAAGCCTGCCCCAGCATGCTGGCACTTGGAGAACCACAAGTGCCAGCATGCCCGAACATAAAGGGCCCGCTGGCACCTGTAGTCCACCGGCAAAGAATAGTAATATTGTTCTTTACAGGTGGCCTACAGGTCCCAGCAAGCCTGCCCCAGCATGCTGGCACTTGGAGAACCACAAGTGCCAGCATGCCCGGACATAAAGGGCCCGCTGGCACCTGTAGTCCACCTGTAAAGAAAATATAAAAAAAAAACCACAACATATTCTGTAAAAAATCTTTTATTAAACTGGGTCTTCACCTGGGGGCGGCCTTTAAGCTCTTTTGCATGGCCGCCGCCTTACCAGGGCTTCCGGCGTCTTCACCTGGGAGGGCGCCACCTCCCCAGGGCTTCTGGGGTCTTCCTCCGGCGTCTTCACCTGGTGGGCGGCGGCTGCTAAGCTCTTTTGCATAGCCGCCGCCCATCCAGGACTTCCACGACGTCTTCACCTGGGAGGCGGCGGCCTTTAAGCTCTTTTGCATGGCCGCCGCCTTCCCAGGACTTCCAGCATCTTCACCTGGTGGGCGGCGGCTGCTAAGCTCTTTTGCAGGACTTCTACGGCTTCCACGGCTCTTCTCCGCTCCTCCTCCGCCGTCGGACTCACAGCCACTGCCTCGCGCTGACTTATATAAGTCAGCGGGAGGGGGCGGGGCGATGACGCGGCGAGCCATGATTGGTTCGCGGCGGCCATCTTGAATTTCAAAAATTACGCTGAGGCGCCATTTTTGAAATGGGTACCGCTTCCGCTGCCAAACTCTGCACAAGGAGCCTGAAAGCGCGTCTCGCCGCCGCTACCGCCGCCCGCCTCTCCGCCGCCAGCACCTCCGCCGCCCGGCCCGACGCATCCCGCACCTCCGCCGCCCGCACCTCCGCAGGTACCGATGCCGCCCCATACAGTGATTGACAGCGGATCCAGTGACGGATCCGCTGGCCAATCACTGTGGCCTCACTCACAGGGACGTGCTTTCATAGGTTGAAAGCACGTCCCTGTAGGAAAGCGGCACCACTAATGGTGCCGCTTTCCCATGTTATTTCAATGGGCTTTTCCAGCCCATTGCTAGGGCCCGCCTGCGCCCGCCCCCCATACTTTTCCTAATCACTACGGGAGGCACCACGATCGGTGCCTCCCAAACTGATTAGGAACAGTTTAATGATAGGTAAAATAATAAAGAATATACTTATGTGTCATAAGTATCTTCTTTGTATTATTTTACTCACTGCACGTCCCTGATATATATATATATATATATATATATATATGACAAGAATTACTCTCCCACTGCGCTTGCGCTATTTCAAATAAAACACTAAAATTAATTAATTATATGGCTGCCTGTATCCTCTAAGTTCCCTGTTAGGAGGAACTAAATGTGTGAAAATATGAAACGAAATAGAGGAGATGGCGCCAAGGGAGTTATATCAACGCCCTACCTAAAAACGGACCCTTACAGTACTCTCCGGATAAATTACATCAGATAACAAATACTAACATAAAAATTTATTAAAACAACATATAAACCCGACACAAATGTTCATAAGTATACAGAGTTGATACATTTACATTTGTCGCACAATTTGAACAATCAGTTTGTAGTGATGAGGAAAAAGCGTAGATATATCACTACGATTTCCTCCTTCTCCTTATTGCAGATTCGGAGGTAACATCAGATAATAGATAGATAAATAACCCAACGCGTTTCGTCTTGTTCCAAGACTTCATCAGGGGTAAAATCTACAATTGTAGAATAATAACTCAAAACAAATACATAGCAATAAGCATCTTACATTCACATATAACATGACATATTGGTATCAAAAGAACATGACATAACAACATGAGGAGGAAAACAGAATAAATAACATGAAGAAAGAGGAAAAAAGAGAACCAAAAAGCACAGGTTGTAAAAAACATACCTCTTCATTTCAGAACATATTGTCAGCACATAAAAGGTCATTCAAAGATGTATGAACAACGTTTCAATATTTCAATGGGACTTGATTGATACAGCGAGGACCATACCTAATTAAAAAAACGTTTAATAACCTTTATTAATTAAAGGACACTTTTTGTTCAATTAGGCAGAGATTGGGATTAATCCAAGGGAATAAACATATAAACATATAAACATATAGATATAGATATATATTAATACATGCATATGTATATACACAGACACACCTATCTGTATACCATCAGTGTGTAAACACACAAACACATATACACACATACATACACATATATATATATAAATAATAAGATTTTACTCACCAGTAAATCTATTTCTCGTAGTCCGTAGTGGATGCTGGGGACTCCGTAAGGACCATGGGGAATAGGGGTCTGGGACTCAGGGTCGACAGCACAAAGGTCGACACACTTTAGGTCGACGCCAATTGGTAGACACACCTTAGGTCGACATGGTCAAAAGGTCGACAGGAACAAGGTCGACATGGAAAAAGGTCGACATGAGTTTTTAATGTTTTTTTGGTGTCGTTTTCTTCGTAGAGTGACCGGGAACCCGAATTAGTGCACCGCATCCGCTCGCCATGCTTCGGGCATGGTGCCTACGCTCCGCTAACGCTTCGCTCGGCACACTTTACCGTTTCAATCGTAGTCCACGTGGATCGTTAAGTATGAAAAGGTTCAAAAAAAGAAAAAAATCGTGAAAAACTCATGTCGACGTTTTTCCATGTCGACCTTGTTCCTGTCGACCCTCTGACCATGTCGACCTTTTGTCCATGTCGACCTAAGGTGTGTCGACCAGTTGGCGTCGACCTAAAGTGTGTCGACCTTTGTGCTGTCGTCCTGGAGTCCGGATACCGGGAATAGACGGGCTCCGCAGGAGACTGGGCACTCTAAGAAAGATTTAGTACTACTGGTGTGCACTGGCTCCTCCCTCTATGCCCCTCCTCCAGACCTCAGTTAAGGAAACTGTGCCCGGAAGAGAAGACATTAAAAGGAAAGGATTTTGGAATCCAGGGTAAGACTCATACCAGCCACACCAATCACACCGTACAACTTGTGATAAACTTACCCAGTTAACAGTATGAACAAACAACAGAGCATCAACCAATGGATGCCTACATAACATAACCCTTTATTAAGCAATAACTATATACACGTAGTGCAGAAAGTCCGCACTTGGGACGGGCGCCCAGCATCCACTATGGACTACGAGAAATAGATTTACCGGTGAGTAAAATCTTATTTTCTCTAACGTCCTAGTGGATGCTGGGGACTCCGTAAGGACCATGGGGATTATACCAAAGCTCCCAAACGGGCGGGAGAGTGCGGATGACTCTGCAGCACCGAATGGGCAAACACAAGGTCCTCCTCAGCCAGGGTATCAAACTTGTAGAATTTTGCAAAAGTGTTTGAACCCGACCAAGTAGCAGCTCGGCAAAGCTGTAATGCCGAGACCCCTTGGGCAGCCGCCCAAGAAGAGCCCACCTTCCTTGTGGAATGGGCTTTCACTGATTTTGGATGCGGCAATCCAGCCGCAGAATAAGCCTGCTGAATTGTGTTACAGATCCAGCGAGCAATAGTTTGTTTTGAAGCAGGAGCACCCAGCTTGTTGGATGCATACAGGATAAACAGCGGGTCAGTCTTCCTGACTCCAGCCGTTCTGGTGACATACATCTTCAAAGCCCATACTACGTCCAGCAACTTGGAGTCTTCCAAGTCACGAGTAGCCGCAGGCACCACAATAGGTTGGTTCAAATGAAAAGATGACACCACCTTTGGCAGAAATTGCGGACGAGTCCGCAATTCTGCCCTATCCATATGGAAAACCAGATAGGGGCTTTTACATGACAAAGCCGCCAATTCTGACACACGCCTAGCCGAAGCTAAGGCCAACAGCATGACCACTTTCCACGTGAGACATTTTAGCTCCACAGTCTTAAGTGGCTCAAACCAGTGGGATTTCAGGAAACCCAACACCACGTTAAGATCCCAAGGTGCCTCCAGTGGCACAAAAGGGGGCTGAATATGCAGCACTCCCTTAACAAACGTCTGAACCTCAGGCAGTGAAGCCAGTTCTTTTTGAAAGAAAATGGATAGGGCCGAAATCTGGACCTTTATGGACCCTAATTTTAGGCCCATAGTCACTCCTGACTGTAGGAAGTGCAGAAATCGACCCAGCTGGAATTCCTCTGTAGGGTCCTTCCTGGCCTCACACCAAGCAACATATTTACGCCATATACGGTGATAATGCTTTGCTGTCACGTCCTTTCTAGCCTTTATCAGCGTAGGAATAACTGCATCCGGAATGCCTTTTTCCGCTAGGATCCGGCGTTCAACCGCCATGCCGTCAAACGGAGCCGCGGTAAGTCTTGAAACAGGCAGGGCCCCTGTTGCAACAGGTCCTGTCTGAGAGGCAAAGGCCATGGGTCCTCTGTGAGCATTTCTTGCAGTTCCGGGTACCAAGTCCTTCTTGGCCAATCCGGAACACTGAGTATTGTTCTCACTCCTCTTTTTCTTACAATTCTCAGCATCTTTGGTATGAGAGGAAGAGGAGGAAACTCATAGACCGACTGGAACACCCACGGTGTTACTAGTGCGTCCACAGCTATCGCCTGAGGGTCCCTTGACCTGGCGCAATACCTTTTTAGCTTTTTGTTGAGGCGGGACGCCATCATGTCCACCTGTGGCAGTTCCCATCGATTTGCAATCTGCGTGAAGACTTCCTGATGAAGTCCCCACTCTCCAGGGTGGAGGTCGTGCCTGCTGAGGAAGTCTGCTTCCCAGTTTTCCACTCCCAGGATGAACACTGCTGACAGTGTGCTTACGTGATTCTCCGCCCAGCGAAGAATTCTGGTGGCTTCTACCATCGCCACCCTGCTCCTTGTGCCGCCTTGGCGGTTTACATGAGCCACTGCGGTCTGACTGGATCAGAACCGGTTGGTCGCGAAGCAGGATCTCCGCTTGACTTAGGGCGTTGTATATGGCCCTTACTTCCAGGATATTGATGTGAAGGCAAGTCTCCTGCCTTGACCACAGCCTTGGAAATTTCTTCCCTGTGTGACTGCCCCCCACCTTTGGAGGCTTGCATCCGTGGTCACCAGGACCCAGTCCTGAATGCCGAATCTGCGACCTTTGAGAAGGTGAGCACTCTGCAGCCACCACAGGAGAGACACCCTGGCTCTGGGAGATAGGGTGATTAACCGATGCATCCGAAGATGTAATCCGGACCACTTGTCCAGTAAGTCCCATTGGAAGGTCCTCCTATGGAACCTGCTGAAGGGAATGGCCTCGAATGATGCCACCCTCCTTCCCAGGACTCGAGTGCAGTGATGCACTGACACCTGTTTTGGTTTTAATAGATTCCTGACCAGTGTCACAAGCTTTCTCTATCGGGAGATAAACCCTTTTCTGGCCTGTGTCTAGGATCATGCCTAGGAGAGGCAGATGAGCTGTAAGAACCAACTGCGACTTTGGAATATATAGAATCCGGCCGTGTTGCCGTTTCACTTCCAGAGAAAGTGATACGCTGTTCAGCAACTGCTCGCTTTTATGAGGAGATTGTCCAAGTACGTGATAATAGTGACACCTTGCTTCCGCAGGAGCACCATCATTTCCGCCATTACCTTGGTGAATATTCTCAAGGCCATGGAGAGACCAAACGGCAACGTCTGAAATTGGTAATGACCATCCCGTACCGCAATTCTGAGGTACACCTGATGAGGTGGATAAATGGGGACATGAAGGTATGCATCATTTATGTCCCGAGTCACCATAACATCTCCCCCTTTCAGGCTTGCAATAACCGCTCTTAGCGATTCCATCTTGAACTTGAACCCTTTCAGGTATATGTTCAGGGATTTTAAATTCAATATGGGTCCGACGAACCGTCTGGTTTTGGGACTACAACATGGTCGAATAATAACCCCCTCCTTGTTGAAGGAGGGGAACCTTGACCACCACCTGTTGAAGATACAATTTATGAATTGCAGTTAACACTGTTTTCGCTCTCGTGGGGGGAAGCCGGCAGGGCCGTCGGTGAGGGGGCATCTTCTCAAAGTCCAGCTTGTATCCCTGAGACACAATATCTATTGCCCAGGGATCTAACAGGGAGTGAACCCACTTGTGGCTGAACTGACGAAGGCGTGCCCCCACCGGGCCTAGCTCCGCCTGTGGAGCCCCAGCGACATGCAGTGGATTTTTGTAGAGGCCGGGGAGGACTTCTGTTCCTGGGAACTAGCTGTGTTGTGCAGCTTCTTTCCTCTGCAACCGCCTCTGGCAAGAAAGGACGCACCTCGGACTTTCTTGTTTCTTTATTCGAAAGGCTGCATTTGATAATGTTGTGCTTTCCTGGGCTGTGCAGGAATATAAGGCAAAATATCAGAATTACCAGCTATAGCTGTGTAGACCAGGTCCGAGAACCCTTCTCCACACAATCCTCAGCCTTTAAGTCGGCATCATCTGTCCATTGCATATTCTACAGGACACGTCAAGCAGAAATCAACATAGCTTTGACTCTAGGACCCAGTATACTCATGTCTCTTTGGGCATGTTTTATATAATATATATATATATATATATATATATATCACTTAAGACAGCATCTATAATATATATATATATATATATATCTATATATACATATATATATATATATCTATATGCATACTAGGGTCTCAATCTCTGCTGATAAGGTACCTGTCCACGCTGCCACAGCGCTTTAAACCCATGCCGACACAATCGCTGGTCTGAGTAGTATACTAGAACGTGCACGCTATCTGCATTATCACTAGTTAGTGCTACCTTCTGTGCAAACAGGACACCCTAGGGGAAGATTCCCAACACATCCTGGCCCTAGTGGGGAAAGGATACTGCCTGAGAATTTTTTGTGGGAAGCTGCAGTCTCTTGTCAGGAGATTCCCGCTCTTTTTCCTCATGAGAGGAGGGAAATTTATCTCAGCTTTCTTTCCCTTAACATGTGTACCCTTGTGTCAGGGACAAATGAGTCATCAGTGATATGCAAATCATCTTTTATTACAATAATCATATATTGAATACCTTTCAGCCATCTTGGCTGTAACTTTACATTATCGTAGTCGACACTGGAGTCAAACTCTGTGTCAATATCAGTGTTTATTATTTTGGATAGTGAGCATTGTGAGACTCTGAAGGTCTCTGTGCCATAGGGACAGACATGGGTAGATTTCCTGTCTGTTCTCTAATCTTTTGTGCAATAAATTCACCTCAGCACTTACACATATTCAAACAGGTGTCTGCGTTGTCGACGGAGACACCTTCTCACACACATATTTGCTCTATCTCCTCCTTATGGTAGCCTTTTACCTCAGACATGTCGACACACACGCACCGACACACCACACACACAGGGGATGCTCTATTTGAAGACCGTTCCCCCACAAGGCCCTTTGGAGAGACAGAGAGAGAGTATGCCAGCACACACCCCAGCGCTATATGACCCAGGAATCACACAGTAACTTAGTGTTAATCCAGTAGCTGCTGTTATATTATTTTTACGCCAAATTTATGTGCCCCCCCCCCCCTCTCTTTTTCACCCTCTCTATCGTGCAGGGGAGAACCTGGGGAGCTTCCTCTCAGCGGAGCTATGGAGAGAAAATGGCGTTGGTGAGTGCTGAGGAAGAAGGCCCCGCCCCCTCAGCGGCGGGCTTCTCCCGCAATTTTGTGTAAAATTAATGGCGGGAGCTCATGCATATAACAGTGTCCAACTGTATATATGCTGCTTTTGCCAGGAGGTACTTAATTGCTGCCCAGGGCGCCCCCCCTTATGCCCTGCACCCTACAGTGACCGGAGTGTGTGGGTTAGTGTGGGAGCAATGGCGCACAGCTGCAGTGCTGTGCGCTACCTCATGTGAAGACAGGAGTCTTCTGCCGCCAATTTCGATGTCTTCTTGCTTCTGCCGGCTTCTGTCTTCTGGCTCTGCGAGGGGGACGGCGGCGCGGCTCCGGGAACAGACGACCAAGGTTAAGATCCTGTGTTCGAACCCTCTGGAGCTAATGGTGTCCAGTAGCCTAGAAGCGCAATCTAGCCGCAGTTAGTAGGTTTGCTTCTCTCCCCTCAGTCCCACGTAGCAGAGAGTCTGTTGCCAGCTGAAGCTCTCTGAAAATAAAAAAGCTAACTAAAATACTTTCTTTTCTAGCAAGCTCAGGAGAGCCCACTAAAAGCACCCAGCTCTGGCCGGGCACAGATTCTAACTGAGGTCTGGAGGAGGGTCATAGAGGGAGGAGCCAGTGCATACCAGTAGTACTAAATCTTTCTTAGAGTGCCCAGTCTCCTGCGGAGCCCGTCTATTCCCCATGGTCCTTACGGAGTCCCCAGCATCCACTAGGACATTAGAGAAATACATTTTTATATATATATATATATATATATATACACAACAGTTATATTGTATATGTAACAGAGACTCTGATATTGGCCACAGGCTTAAAATCCTGATGATTTTGCTGCCTAAACGCAGCTTAGTTATTGGGGCCTCTCTGCGGGCTTCCTCCCCCCCTCTCTCTCCTGCAGAAGAGTATTATTTGCAGATGCAGCCTATATTCTGGCTGCCAACTTCCCCCACACTGCTCCCCCCACGTTGTTCAGCAGACGGGAGACGGGGAGTGCAAGTCTTACCGCGGCCGTTGAAGGACTGCACGTTGGAGATTGGTGAGCGGCTGTCAGAGCGGGCCGCGGCAGCAGCTGTCCGCGGTCAGCTCAGCCGCTCAGCCCACCAGAGCCATACCGGGGTAGGGAGGAGGAAGGTTACGCGGACGCCGGAGAGCGGCGAGCGTTCCTGCGGTAGTGGCGGAAACTGCTCGCTAGCTACCCCTGCAAGCAGCCAGCGGCGCCGGGTGACCCAGGAAGCGTAGAGCGGCCTGCGCAGTGCCGGGGTTCGCTCGCTGGCTCCCTCTGCAAGTGGAGAATTATAGTGGCAGCAAGGGGTTTTACTAGTGGCAGGCAGCAGGGGAACGTTTTGTATATACACAGACACATAGCCATTAAAGTATAGAAACATACAGTCCCCCCATAATGGGCGGCAGCGTGAGCTGACCGCCTGCAAGGGACAGAAAAAGTAAGTAAGTGAGCGGTGGCAGTGAGAGCTGCCTACCGCTCAGTACCTGCACCACCTGCGGAGGCCATGACGGGACTTCTCTGTAAGCGCCGTCCTGCATCCGTGTGCAGCCAGTGGATGATTTTGGTCAATGGCGGGGCCCTTTGTATGAGCACCGGCAGACCATCTGCTGACTAATGCAGCACCAATGATCCTTAACCCGAACTTCTCTGATCAGTTGGGAAGGGATCAAGTTGAAAAACCAAAATATATATAATCTTGCTTGAAGAATCGAAGGACATTCAGTCCACAGTACCTTCCGATTAGAGGCACAGGAAAATACTGAAGGCTCTGTGGGAATATGGAGGGGATGGTCAGTTACTAATTTAAATATTTAAATATGTGCCATTTCTGGCTACGCCCAGTCCATATCCCCAAGAGTACTCCAGTGACCCCTAGTGGATGAAAAAGAAACATAGTTTCGCCATATACGGTGATAATGTTTAGCTGTCATGTCCTACCTAGCCTTTATCAGAGTAGGAATGACCTCATCCGGAATGCCCTTTTTTTGCTAGGATCCGGTGTTCAACCGCCATGCTGTCAAACGCAGCTGCGGTAAGTCTTGGAACAGACAGGGCCCCTGTTGTAACAGGTTCTGACGAAGAGGAAGAGGCCACGGATCTTCTGTAAGCATTGCAGATCCGGATACCAGGCCCTTCGCGGCCAATCTGGAGCAATGAGAATCGTCTGTACTCTTTTCCTTATTATTCACAACACCTTGGGGAGGAGAGGAAGAGGAGGAAACCCATAGACCGACTGGAACACCCACGGTGTCACTAGGGCGTCCCCTGCCACCGCCTGAGGGTCTCTTGACCTGGCGCAATACCTCTGTAGTTTTTTTGTTTAGGTGGGACGCCATCATGTCTATCTGGGGCAGGCCCCACTGACTTGCAATCTGTGCGAAGACTTCCTGAAGAAGTCCCCACTCTCCTGGACGCACATCGTGTCTGCTGAGGAAGTCTACTTCCCAGTTGTCCACTCCTAGAATGAACACTGTTGACAGTGCGCCCACATGATTTTCCGCCCAGCAAAGAATCCTGGTGGCTTTCGCCATTGCCATTCTGCTCCTTGTGCCGCCTTGGCGGTTCACATGAGCTACTGCGGTGATGTTGTCTGACTGGATCAGAACCGGTAGGTCGCGAAGCAAAGTCTCCGCTTAACGAAGTGCGTTGTATATGGCCCTCAGTTCCAGGATGTTGATGTGAAGACAAGTTTCTTGACTTGACCGGAGTCCTTGGAAGCCTTTTTCCTTTTTGTGACTGCTCCCCAACCTCGGAGGCTCGCGTCCGTGGTCACCAGAACCCAGTCCTGAATGCCGAAACTGCGTCCCTCCAGAAGGGGAGCATTCTGCAGTCACCACAGGAGAGATACCCTGGCCCTGGGGGATAGGGTGATCAGCTGATGAATCTGTAGATGTGACCCGGACCACTTGTCCAGTAGGTCCCATTGGAAAGTCCTCGCATGGAACCTGCTGAAGGGAGTGGCCTCGTAAGATGCCACCATCTTTCCCAGGATTCGAGTGCAGTGATGCCCCGACACCTGTTTTGGCTGCAATAGGTCTCTGACTTCAGGATATTGAGAATCCCGCCCTGTTGCTGTAACACCTTCAGTGAAAGTGACACGCTGTTCAATAACTGTTCTTGCTTTTATCAGGAGATCGTCCCAGTATGGGATAATTGTGACAGCCTGCTTGCGCAGGAGCACCATCATTTCCGCCATTACCTTGGTGAAAATCCTCGGGGCCGTGGAAAGCCCAAACGGCAACGTCAGCAATTGGTAATGACAATCCTGTACCGCAAATCTCAGGTACGCCTGATAAGGTGGATATATGGGAACATGAAGGTATGGTCCAGGGATACCATAACATCCCCCCTTCTAGGCTGGCGATGACCGCTCTGAGCGATTCCATCTTGAGCTTGAACCTTTTCAAGTATAGGTTTAAGGATTTTAAATTTAAAATGGGTCTGACCGAACCGTCCGGTTTCGGACTACAAATAGGGTTGAGTAATACCCCCTCCCTTGTTGAAGCAGGGGAACTTTGACCAGCACCTGTGAAAGACACAATTTTTAAAATTGTATTTAAAACTATCTCCCTCCCTGGGGGAGAAGCAGGTAGGGCCGATTTGAAAAACCGGCGAGGGGGCACCTCTTCGAATTCCAGCTTGTAACCTTGGGAGACAATTTCTATTGCCCAGGGATCCACCTGTGTGCGAACCCAGATGTGGCTGTAAAGTCGAAGACGTGCCCCCAGTGGGGCGGACTCCCTCAGCGGAGCCCCAGCGTCATGCTGTGAACTTTGTAGAGGCCGGGGAGGACTTCTGCTCCTGGAAACTAGCTGTGGTTGGCAGCTTTATCCCTTTGCCCTTACATCTGGCAAGAAAGGACGATCCCCGTGCTTCCTTGTTACTCTGTGACCGAAAGGACTGCATTTGATAATGTGGCGCTTTCTCAGGCTGTGAGCGAATATAAGGCAAAAAATGTATACACTTGCCGTAGCTGTGGAGACCAGGTCCGAGAGATCGTCCCCAAACAATTCATCACCCCTGTAAGGTAAAACCTCCATATGCTTCTTTGAGTCAGCATCACCTGTCCATTGCCGGGTCCATAGGACTCGTCTAGCAGAAATGGACATAACGTTGACTCTAGAATCTCTTTGAGCATCCCTCATATATAGAACAGCATCTTAATATGACCCAGGGTTAATAAAAGGGTATCTTTATCTAAGGTATTCTGTCGATAAGGTATCCGTCCACGATGTTACAGCGCTACAAACCCAAACCGGTGCTATCGCCGGTCTGAATAAGGTACCTTTTTGGATAAGCGTGTCAACGTCTTGTCTACCCTTGGGGAGGATTCCCACCGTATCCTGTCCTCGACCGGGAAAGGATACGCTATAAGAATCCTTTTGGCAATCTGCAGTTTCTTGTCTGGAGATTCCCAAGCTTTTTCAAATAACTCGTTCAGGTCATGAAAAGGGGTAAAGGTTACCTCAGGTTTCTTTCCCTTATACATGTGTACCCTCGTGTCAGGGACACTTTATTGTAATAATTATATATTGAATACTTTTAGCCAATATTTGGCTGCACTTTTGCATCATCGTAGTCGACACTAGAGTTAGAATCCGTATCGGCATCAGTGTCTACCATTTGGGATAGTGGGCGCTTTTGAGACCCCGAGGGTCCCTAAGACATAGAGGCAGGCAGGGCCTGACTCTCTGCATAATTCCTGGACTCAGCTCTGTCCACCTTTTGTGTAATAAATTTACACTACTACTTAAAACATTCCACATATCCAAGTCGTGTCGGTGTTGCCGACGGAGACACCACCTTTATTTGCTCCACCTCCTCACTAGGAAAGCCTTCTATCTCAGACATGTCGACACACCACACACTCAGGGAATCCTCTTATCTGAAGACAGTTCCCCCACAAGGCCCTTTGGAGAGACAGAGAGATTGTATGCCAGCACACACCCAGCGCCAATAACCCAGGAAACACAGTATGTTTACCCAGATAGCGCTGTGTTTATGTATTTGTGCCAAAATATGTGCCCCCCTCCTTCTTTAAAATCCTCCTTCACTGTGGTAAGCAGGGGAGAGTCCGTGGAGCTTCCTCTCAGCAGCGTGCTGTGGAGAAAATGGCACTGGTGAGTGCTGAGGAACAAGCTCCGCCCCCTCAGGTGGGGGATCTCTTTTATATACAGTGCCCAGCCTGTATATATACTTATTGCCAGATTTGGAGGTCCTTATTGCTGCCCAGGGCGGCCCCTGCGCCCTTACTGTGACTGCTGTGTGTGTGCTTTGTGGGAGCAATGGCGCACAGCGCTACCGCTGTGCGTTACCTCAGTGAATATCTGAAGTCTTCTGCCACCTTTGAAGTCTTCTTTCTTCTCATACTAACCCGGCTTCTATCTTCCGATTCTGTGCGGACGGCGGCGCGGCTCTGGGACGAACCCCAGGGTGAGAACTGTGTTCCGACTTCCTCTGGAGCTAATGGTGTCCAGTAGCCTAAGAAACAGAGCCTGACATTAAAGTAGGTCTGTTTCTCTCCCCTCAGTCCCTCGCTGCAGGGAGTCTGTTGCCAGCAGGCTTCCTGAAAATAAAAACCTAACAAAATACTTTCTTTTCAGGAAAACTCAGGAGCGCTCCCTGTAATGCACCCAGTCTCCTCTGGGCACCGTAATAAACTGAGGTCTGGAGGAGGGGCATAGAGGGAGGAGCCAGTGTACACCCATGCCTAAAGTTCTTTCTTAAAGTGCCCATGTCTCCTGCGGAGCCCGTCTATCCCCATGGTCCTTACAGAGTCCCCAGCATCCTCTAGGACGTAAGAGAAACAGCAGCTACCCGAATAGAGGAGAGTCCATGAATTTTGGACATTAAGTCTATTAAAAGATTTTTACATATTAACATCTAGTAGCTCATCACACAGACACTAAGAGCACAAACACACATATATTGGCTATATATTAACCATATTGGCTAAATTTATTAACTCCAAATCCAGACCTCCATGGGTTAATAAATTTGATTTCCATTGATAATTTTTGTGTGATTTTGTTGTCAGCACATTCAACTATGTAAAGAACAAAGTATTTAATAAGAATATTTCATTCATTCAGATCTAGGACGTGTTATTTTAGTGTTCCCTTTATTTTTTTGAGCAGTATATTATATATACACACACACACATACACACACTGAATCAGCCTTTCACCACAAAAGGCGCCTCGGCAGGTTCCACTAATAGTTAAATCTGCCCTCAAATGTGATCATCCAGTCTCCAATCTAGGGGAAAAATAAGAATTTACTCACCGGTAAATCTAATTCTCGTAGTCCGTAGTGGATGCTGGGGACTCCGTAAGGACCATGGGGAATAGACGGGCTCCGCAGGAGACTGGGCACTCTAAAGAAAGATTTAGGACTACCTGGTGTGCACTGGCTCCTCCCCCTATGACCCTCCTCCAAGCCTCAGTTAGGACACTGTGCCCGGAAGAGCTGACACAATAAGGAAGGATTTTGAATCCCGGGTAAGACTCATACCAGCCACACCAATCACACCATATAACTCGTGATAGGAACCCCGGTTAACAGTATGATAACAATGGACCCTCTGAACAGATGGCTCGCAACAACAACCCGATTTGTGTAACAATAACTATTTACAAGTATTGCAGACAATCCGCACTTGGGATGGGCGCCCAGCATCCACTACGGACTACGAGAAATAGAATTACCGGTGAGTGCGGATGACTCTGCAGCACCGAATGAGAGAACTCCAGGTCCTCCTCAGCCAGGGTATCAAATTTCTAAAATTTAGCAAACGTGTTTGCCCCTGACCAAGTAGCAGCTCGGCAAAGTTGTAAAGCCGAGACCCCTCGGGCAGCCGCCCAAGATGAGCCCACCTTCCTTGTGGAATGGGCTTTTACAGATTTAGGCTGCGGTAGTCCCACCGCAGAATGCGCCAGCTGAATAGTGCTACAAATCCAGCGCGCGATAGTCTGCTTAGAAGCAGGTGCACCCAGCTTGTTGGGTGCATATAGAATAAACAGCGAGTCCGTTTTCCTGACTCCAGCCGTCTTGGAAACATAAATTTTCAGGGCCCTGACTACGTCCAGAAACTTGGAATCCTCCAAGTCCCTAGTAGCCGCAGGCACCACAATATTGGTTCAAGTGAAAAGCTGATACCACCTTCGGGAGAAACTGAGGACGAGTCCTCAACTCTGCCCTATCCATATGGAAAATCAGATAGGGGCTTTTACAGGACAAAGCCGCCAATTCTGACACACGTCTGGCCGAAGCCAGAGCCAACAACATAACCACTTTCCACGTGAGATATTTTAAATCCACAGTCTTAAGTGGCTCAAACCAATGTGATTTCAGGAACTCCAAAACCACATTGAGATCCCAAGGTGCCACTGGGGGCACAAAAGGAGGCTGAATATGCAGAACTCCCTTGACAAAAGTCTGAACTTCAGGCCGTGAAGCCAGTTCTTTCTGGAAGAAAATCGACAGGGCCGAGATCTGGACCTTAATGGACCCCAATTTGAGGCCCAATGTCACACCTGCTTGCAGGAATCGACCCAGTTGAATATCCTCCGTTGGGGCCTTCTTGGCCTCACACCAAGCAACATATTTTCGCCAAATGCGGTGATAATGTTTTGCGGTGACATCCTTCCTGGCTTTGATCAGGGTAGGGATGAGTTCCTCCGGAATGCCTTTTTCCTTTAGGATCCGGCGTTCAACCGGCCGCGGTAAGTCTTGGAACAGACAGGGTCCCTGCTGCAGCAGGTCTTGTCTGAGCGGCAGAGGCCAAGGGTTCTCTGCAAGCATCTCTTAAGTTCTGGGTACCAAGCTCTTCTTGGCCAATCCGGAGCCACAAGAATAGTTCTCACTCCTCGCCTTCTTATTATTCTCAGTACTTTGGGTATGAGAGGCAGAGGAGGAAACACATAAACCATAAAGCGATCGCCTGAGGGTGCCTTGACCTGGCGCAATATCTTTTTAGCTTTTTGTTGAGGCGGGACGCCATCATGTCCACCTGTGGTTTTTCCCAACGGTTTACCAGCATCTGGAAGACTTCTGGATGAAGTCCCCATTCTCCCGGGTGGAGGTCGTGCCTGCTGAGGAAGTTTGCTTCCCAGTTGTCCACTCCCGGAATGAATACTGCTGTCAGTGCTAACACATGATTCTCTGCCCATCGGAGAATCCTTGTGGCTTCTGCCATTGCCCTCCTGCTTCTTGTGCCGCCCTGTCTGTTTACATGGGCGACCGCCGTGATGTTGTCTGATTGGATCAGCACCGTCCGGTTCTGAAGCAGGGGTCTTGCTTGGCTTAGGGCATTGTAAATGGCCCTTAGCTCCAGAATATTTATGTGAAGCGAAATCTCCTGATTTGACCACAGTCCTTGCAAAATTTCTTCCCTGTGTGACTGCACCCCAGCCCCGAAGGCTGGCATCCGTGGTCACCAGGACCCAGTCCTGTATTCCGAATCTGCGGCCCTCTAGTAGATGAGCCCTCTGCAGCCACCACAGCAGCGACACCCTGATTCTTGCCGACAGGGTTATCCGCTGTTGCATCTGGAGATGGGACCTGGACCATTTGTCCAACAGGTCCCACTGGAAAGTACTTGCGTGGAACCTTCCGAATGGAATTGCCTCGTACGAAGCTACCATTTTTCCCAGGACTCGTGTGCATTGATGTACCGACACCTGTCCCGGTTTTAGGATGTCTCTGACTAGAGATGACAACTCCTCGGCTTTTTCCACTGGAAGAAACACTCTTTTCTGGTCCGTGTCCAGAATCATTCCCAGGAACAGAAGACGTGTCGTCGGGACCAGCTGTGACTTTGGAATATTGAGAATCCAGCCGTGCTGTTGTAGCACTTCCCGAGAAAGCGCTACCCCCACTACCAACTGTTCCTTGGACCTCGCCTTTATCAGGAGATCGTCCAAGTACGGGATAATTAAAACTCCCTTCTTGCGAAGGAGTATCATCATTTCGGCCATTACCTTGGTAAAGACCCTCGGTGCCGTGGACAACCCAAACGGCAGCGTCTGGAACTGATAGTGACAGTCCTGTACCACAAATCTGAGGTACTCCTGGTGAGGAGGGTAAATGGGGACATGTAGGTACGCATCCTTGATGTCCAGGAAGACCATGTAATCCCCCTCGTCCAGGCTCGCAATAACCGCCCTGAGCGATTCCATCTTGAACTTGAACCTTTTGATATAAGTGTTCAAGGATTTTAGATTTAAGATGGGTCTCACCGAACTGTCCGGTTTCGGTACCACAAACATTGTGGAATAGTAACCCTTTCCTTGCTGAAGGAGGGGTACCTTGACAATCACTTGCTGTGAATACAGTTTTTGAATAGCCACCAACACCGCCTCCCTGGCAGAGGGAGTTGCCGGTAAGGCAGATTTTAGGAAACGGTGGGGGGAAGACGTCTCGAATTCCAGCCTGTACCCGAGATATTACTTGAAAGACCCAGGGATCCACTTGTGAGAGATCCCACTGAGCGCTGAAATTCCTGAGACGGGCCCCCACCGTACCCGGATCCGTCTGAGCAGCCCCAGCGTCATGCTGTGGACTTACCGGACGCAGGGGAGGACTTCTGCTCTTGGGAACTAGCTGTGTGTTGCAGCTTTTTTCCTCTACCTTTGCCTCTCGGCAGAAAGGATGAGCCTCTAGTCCTCTTGCTTTTCTGGGGCCGAAAGGACTGTACCCGATAATACGGTGCTTTCTTTTGCTGTGGGGCAGCCTGTGGCAAAAAGGTTGATTTCCCAGCAGTAGCTGTGGACACGAGGTCCGAAAGACCATCCCCAAACAGTTCCACCCCCTTATAGGGCAAAACTTCCATGTGCCGTTTTGAGTCGGCATCGCCAGACCATTGCCGAGTCCATAACCCCCTTCTGGCGGCAATGGACACAGCGCTTATTCTTGATGCCAGCCGGCAAATATCCCTCTGTGCATCACGCATGTATAAGACTGCATCTTTCATATGCTCAATCGTCAGCAAAATATTGTCCCTATCCATGGTATCAATATTATCCGACAGGGAATCTGACCACGCAGCTGCAGCACTGCACATCCAAGCTGATGCAATCGCTGGTCGCAATATAATGCCCGTGTGTGTGTAAATAGCTTTTAGGGTAGCTTCCTGCTTCCTATCAGGGTGGCCGTATCCAGAGACGGTAGTGCCACCTTCTTTGATAAGCGTGTCAGCGCCTTATCTACCCTAGGGGGTGTTTCCCAATGTGACCTATCCTCTGGCGGGAAAGGGTACGCTGCCAATAACCGTTTTGAAATTATCAATTTCTTATCGGGGGAAGTCCACGCTTCCTCACACACCTCATTTAATTCCTCAGATGCAGGAAAAACTACAGGTAGTTTTTTCTCAACAAACATAATACCCTTTTTTGTGGTACCTGGGGTATTATCAGAAATGTGTAAAACATTTTTCATTGCCTCAATCATGTAACGGGTGGACCTATTGGAGGGTACACTAGTCTCATCGTCGTCGACACTGGAGTCGGTATCCGTGTCGACGTCTGTATCTGTCACCTGAGGTAGCGGGCGTTTTAAAGCCCCTGATGACATTTGAGACGCTGTGTAGCCGGCTGTCCTATGTCGTCAAACCTTTTGTGTAAGGAGTTGACAATTTCACGCAATTCCTTCCATAAGTCCAACCACACAGGTGTCGACCCCGCAGGGGGTGACATCTCATTCACAGGCATTTGCTCCGCTTCCACATCATTTTCTTCCTCATACATGTCGACACAGCAGTACCGACACACAGCAGACACACAGGGAATGCTCTTACAGAGGACAGGACCCCACAAAGCCCTTTGGGGAGACAGAGGGAGAGTATGCCAGCACACACCAGAGCGCTATATATCACAGGGATATCACCTATAAAACGTGTTTTCCCCTTATAGCTGCATAATATATTTATACTGCGCCTAATTTGTGCCACCCCTCTCTTTTTTCCCCTTTTCTATAGTGCAGGACTGCAGGGGAGAGTCAGGGAGCGATCCTTCCAGCGGAGCTGTGAGGGAAAATGACGCCAGTGTGCTGAGGGAGATGGCTCCGCCCCTTTTTCGTCGGGCTTTCTCCCGCTATTGTAAAAGTTCTGGCAGGGGTTAATAAACACCTATATAGCCCCTGGGGCTATATATGGTGTCAGTTCGCCAGCCAAGGTGTTAATATTGCTGCTCAGGGCGCCTCCCCCCCAGCGCCCTGCACCCATCAGTGACCGCAGTGTGTGGTGTGCATGATGAGTAATGGTGCACAGCTGCAGTGCTGTGCGCTACCTTGGAGAAGACAGAAGTCTTCAGCCGCCGATTTTCCGGACCTTCTTGCTTCTGGCTCTGTAAGGGGGACGGCGGCGCGGCTCCGGGAACGGACGACGAGGTCGGGTCCTGTGTGCGATCCCTCTGGAGCTAATGGTGTCCAGTAGCCTAAGAAGCCCAAGCTACCACCACTTAGGTAGGTTCGCTTCTTCTCCCCTTAGTCCCTCGGTGCAGTGAGCCTGTTGCCAGCAGGTTTCACTGAAAATAAAAAACCTAACATATATTTTCTTCCTATGAGCTCAGGAGAGCCCCTAGTGTGCATCCAGCTCAGCCGGGCACAGAAATCTAACTGAGGCTTGGAGGAGGGTCATAGGGGGAGGAGCCAGTGCACACCAGGTAGTCCTAAATCTTTCTTAGAGTGCCCAGTCTCCTGCGGAGCCCGTCTATTCCCCATGGTCCTTACGGAGTCCCCAGCATCCACTAGGACATCAGAGAAATATAATTTCATTGTTTTGCTCTGCAGCAGATCCCGTCTATAGTGAGCAGGAGAATTATCATGGGTGCCTATCACTATTGCGAATGATGTGCCCAAAATGCAGGATAGGATTAGCCGCATAAAGCAGTTAAGGCGCCCAAAAGCCAAACTCTTGAATCTCACAAACTGGAAAACATTTAGGGGAAAAGTTAATCAATAAACCCACATTCTGAAATAATACATTTATTTGTTGTTTTATAATTTTCAAGCATCATGGGTATTTAAATAAGATATTTCATGGCTTTTGGGTCATCAATCCCTGTAGATGCAGTATTTTTTGCCGCATTTCTCTCAAATGTGCTGCGGGGTCGAACGCCTCCATCTTTTCCGGACCGTTGAAGCAGATCTCTGTGGCATAACTTTCATCATCCGCTTCTGATACCAAACTAGAGGCGTCCTTACACTGTGACCCAGAAGGAACCAATCTCCCTGGAGGTACTGCCCGCTGACTGACGCACTCTCCATCAGCCCCGTCTGTATATGTCGGAGTCGGATGACTGCTGGACGGGGATCCCCGCTTCTCTTCCGCCTGTTTACTAGATTGCGTTCTCTGGAAGCTTATCACCTTGCTTATGCAGTTCTGAATGATTCCATGAACAAAATTGGCGTCCGAGTAGCTTTCTATCTCTACCTTCCCGAGGTAATGGTAAAACTCGTCTTTCTGTCTAAATTGCTGACTGGTATCCAGAATATTATTTAACTGTGAACGCGCAGCTTCCTTTGATTGCATAATCTTCCACGAGTCGGTGGCTTCTGTTTCGCCTTCATTGGAGACGCTGGGCTGCGCATTGCGCCTTTTCCTCTTATTCCATCTCTGCGTGAAGATCGGGTCGACTGGCCCTTCTTGGATTCTCTGTTTCCCGTGCTTACGGAGAATCTCAGCCAAAGTCACATGCAGCACTTTAAAGAAGATGCTCTCACCAACAAACTTCACCACGGTAGCGGCTTCTTCGGGATGGTGGCGGAGCAGATAGTTCTTCTTGTGATATATGGAGCATATATGGAAGATGATATCAGATCTGGTGGCATGCAAGGCGCAGAGCCGACACATGTACTTGCGGATGTCCCCCTGCTCCTCTGTAATGTACTCCAGGCCAATCAGAGGCTCATCTTTCAGATAGGTGTCCAGGAAGTACTGTAAACTGGGCAGGAGTGGGACCTCTGCAGGGAAAACACGATTCAGGGTTTTCCTGTGCTTCTTCGAAAGGACGTGCTGGTCCAGCAGCCAGAGCGAACGGGTTATCACATTGCAGTGCACACAGGGATATTGCGGACGCATCAGCGATTCCATCTCCAATCGCGTTATTTCTAGCTGAAGTTACTTCCGGTTCCGGGGGATGTGACGTCGCGGCAGCCAAAGTGGAACGATAAGGGCGGAAGAGGAATAAGACAAGTGGCGGCTGCGAGTGTTGCCACGCCCCGCTCAATCTCGTTGGTTGCCGGCGATCACTGTCAGAGACACCGCGGCAATGAACGAGACCCAAGCAGCTGCTGCCAGCGAATGCCACGCCCCCCGCCATCGGATTGGTGACTGGGGATCGCTGTAGCTGTGAGTGACAGCCTGTGGGGATGATATATGGTTCTGATTAATGCTCAGTCACGTGTCAATATCCTCCCTTCCATAGTGTGACATGAGACGCTGCTGTGTTATCCTCAGATGCCCCAAATCCTATCAGTGTGCTGCAAATACCCTGACAGTCATAGGGGGGACAGGGAGATTCCACAGGGAAATATGTCTGGCCTGGTGCAGTTATCTTTACATGATCATAAGCATCACAGCTCCAGTGTAAATGGCACATAATGCTCATTACATGGAAAACATGGCTGGGGGAGCTTCCTGACATACTGCTGTTACTGACATATGTACCCACTGACACACTGCTGTTACTGACATGTACCTACTGACACACTCCTGTTACTGACATATGCACCTACTGACACTGCTGTTACTGACATATGTACCCACTGACACACTGCTGTTACTGACAGATGTACCCACTGACACACTGCTGTTACTGACATATATACCCACTGACACACTGCTGTTACTGACATATGTACCCACTGACACGCTGCTGTTACTGATATATGTACACACTGACACACTGCTGTTACTGATATATGTACCCACTGACACTGCTGTTACTGATATATGTACCCACTGACACACTGCTGTTACTGACATATGTACACACTGACACGCTGCTGTTACTGACATATGCACCCACTGACACACTGCTGTTACTGACATATGTACCCACTGACACTGCTGTTACTGACATATGTACCCACTGACACACTGCTGTTACTGACATATGTACCCACTGACACACTGCTGTTACTGACATATGTACCCACTGACACACTGCTGTTACTGACATATGTATCCACTGACACACTGCTGTTACTGACATATGTACCCACTGACACACTGATGTTACTGACATATGTACCCACTGACACACTGATGTTACTGACATATGTACCCACTGACACACTGCTGTTACTGACATATGTACCCACTGACAGGCTGCTGTTACTGACTTATGTACCTACTGACACACTGCTGTTACTGATATATGTACCCACTGACAGGCTGCTGTTACTGACATATGTACCCACTGACACGCTGCTGTTACTGACATATGTACCCACTGACACGCTGCTGTTACTGACATATGTACCCACTGACACACTGATGTTACTGACTTATGTACCTACTGACACACTGCTGTTACTGACATATGTACCCACTGACACACTGCTGTTACTGACATATGTATCCACTGACAGGCTGCTGTTATTAACATATGTACCCACTGACAGGCTGCTGTTACTGACATATGTACCCACTGACACACTGCTGTTACTGACATATGTACCCATTGACAGGCTGCTGTTACTGACATATGTACCCACAGAAAGGCTGCTGCTATTGACATATGCACCCACTGACAGGCTGCTGTTACTGACATATGTACCAACTGACAGGCTGCTGCTGTTACTGACATATGTACCCACTGACACGCTGCTGTTACTGACATATGTACCCACTGACACGCTGCTGTTACTGACATATGTACCCACTGACAGGCTGCTGTTACTGACATATGTACCCACTGACAGGCTGCTGACACTGACATATGTACCCACTGACAGGCTGTTGTTACTGACATTTGCACCCACTGACAGGCTGCTGTTACTGACATATGTACCCATTGACAAGCTGCTGTTACTGACATATGTACCCACTGACAGGCTGCTGTTACTCACATATGTACCCACTGACAGGCTGCTGACATTGACATATGTACCCACTGACAGGCTGTTGTTACTGACATATGCACCCACTGACAGGCGGCTGTTACTGACATATGTACCCATTGACACGCTGCTGTTACTGACATATGTACCCACTGACACACTGATGTTACTGACATATGTACCCATTGACACACTGCTGTTACTGATATATGTACCCACTGACACACTGCTGTTACTGACATATGTACCCACTGACACACTGATGTTACTGACATATGTACCCACTGACACACTGATGTTACTGACATATGTACCCACTGACACACTGCTGTTACTGACATATGTACCCACTGACAGGCTGCTGTTACTGACTTATGTACCTACTGACACACTGCTGTTACTGATATATGTACCCACTGACACGCTGCTGTTACTGACATATGTACCCACTGACACACTGATGTTACTGACTTATGTACCTACTGACACACTGCTGTTACTGATATATGTACCCACAGACACACTGCTGTTACTGACATATGTATCCACTGACAGGCTGCTGTTACTAACATATGTACCCACTGACAGGCTGCTGTTACTGACATATGTACCCACTGACACACTGCTGTTACTGACATATGTACCCATTGACAGGCTGCTGTTACTGACATATGTACCCACAGAAAGGCTGCTGCTATTGACATATGCACCCACTGACAGGCTGCTGTTACTGACATATGTACCAACTGACAGGCTGCTGTTACTGACATATGCACCGACTGACAGGCTGCTGCTGTTACTGACATATGTACCCACTGACACGCTGCTGTTACTGACATATGTACCCACTGACACGCTGCTGTTACTGACATATGTACCCACTGACAGGCTGCTGTTACTGACATATGTACCCACTGACAGGCTGCTGACACTGACATATGTACCCACTGACAGGCTGTTGTTACTGACATTTGCACCCACTGAAAGGCTGCTGTTACTGACATATGTACCCATTGACAAGCTGCTGTTACTGACATATGTACCCACTGACAGGCTGCTGTTACTCACATATGTACCCACTGACAGGCTGCTGACATTGACATATGTACCCACTGACAGGCTGTTGTTACTGACATATGCACCCACTGACAGGCGGCTGTTACTGACATATGTACCCATTGACACGCTGCTGTTACTGACATATGTACCCACTGACACACTGATGTTACTGACATATGTACCTATTGACACTCTGCTGTTACTGATATATGTACCCACTGACACACTGCTGTTACTGACATATGTATCCACTGACAGGCTGCTGTTACTAACATATGTACCCACTGACAGGCTGCTGTTACTGACATATGTACCCACTGACACACTGCTGTTACTGACATATGTACCCATTGACAGGCTGCTGTTACTGACATATGTACCCACTGACACACTGCTGTTACTGACATATGTACCCACTGACAAGCTGCTGTTACTGACATATGCACCCACTGACAGGCTGATGTTACTGACATATGTACCCACTGACACACTGCTGTTACATATGTACCTACTGACACACTGCTGTTACTGACATATGTACCTACTGACACACTGCTGTTACTGACATATGTACCCACTGACACACTGCTGTTACTGACATATGCACCCACTGACACACTGCTGTTACTGACATATGTACCCACTGACACGCTGCTGTTACTGACATATGTACCCACTGACACGCTGCTGTTACTGACATATGTACCCACTGACACACTGCTGTTACTGACATATGTACCCACTGACATGCTGCTGTTACTGACTTATGTACCTACTGACACACTGCTGTTACTGATATATGTACCCACTGACACACTGCTGTTACTGACATATGTATCCACTGACAGGCTGCTGTTACTAACATATGTACCCACTGACAGGCTGCTGTTACTGACATATGTACCCATTGACAGGCTGCTGTTACTAACATATGTACCCACTGACACACTGCTGTTACTGACATATGTACCCATTGACAGGCTGCTGTTACTGACATATGTACCCACTGACACACTGCTGTTACTGACATATGTACCCACTGACAAGCTGCTGTTACTGACATATGCACCCACTGACAGGCTGATGTTACTGACATATGTACCCACTGACACACTGCTGTTACATATGTACCTACTGACACACTGCTGTTACTGACATATGTACCTACTGACACACTGCTGTTACTGACATATGTACCCACTGACACACTGCTGTTACTGACATATGCACCCACTGACAGGCTGATGTTACTGACATATGTACCCACTGACACACTGCTGTTACATATGTACCTACTGACACACTGCTGTTACTGACAGATGTACCCATTGACACACTGCTGTTACTGACATATGTACCCACTGACACACTGCTGTTACATATGTACCTACTGATACACTGGTACATTGCTGTTACTGACATATGTACCCACTGACACACTGCTGTTACATATGTACCTACTGATACACTGTTGTTACTGACATATGTACCTACTGACAGGCTGCTGCTACTGACATATGTACCCACTGACACACTGCTGTTACATATGTACCTACTGACACACTGCTGTTACATATGTACCCACTGACACACTGCTGTTACTAACAGATGTATCCACTGACACACTGCTGTTACTGACATATGTAGTGTTCACTCTAGGTGTCTTTCACAGGGCGCTGCGCCCTGCCCCTTTTTTAGACCCCTGAATCCCGCCCTGCCTGTTTGTTTGCGCCCTCCCGCCCCGCACTTTGCTGCCCGCTGGACCCGGCCACGCCGCCAAACACACTAATACACTGCACTGCATTATTATCACTGTCTCCGTGCATGTGTTGAGACGGAGACCTCCGCGGCCCGCCCCTCCCCGTCCGCCTTGTCCCGCCCTGTCATTAGCTGTCAGCGTCCTCTTCGAGCAGACCTATAGGTCTGCTCAGGGTCTGGTGAGACAGGAGGGCTGGGTTTGCCTCTCCCGCCGAGGCAAACCCAGCCCACCTGTGTGGATGAATGTTTAAAAGGAGACGCCAGGGAGGATCACCCGGCCGCCATCTTTAATACCGCTCCGCAAGTGGGGCTGGGTGATCAGCGCTCCCCCTCTGTGATGTAAGTACTCAGTACATCAGTGTTCCCTCACACCCCGGTCTGTATGTACCCTTCCCTCACACCCCGGTCTGTATGTATCCTCCCCTCACACCCCGGTCTGTATGTACCCTTCCCTCACACCCCGGTCTGTATGTACCCTCCCCTCACACCCCGGTCTGTATGTAACCCCCCCCCCCTCACACAAGGTCTATGTATCCCCCAAAGACCAGGGTCTGGGGGATACATAGACCTTGTGTGAGGGGGGGGTTACATACAGACCGGGGTGTGAGGGGAGGGTACATACAGACCGGGGTGTGAGGGAAGGGTACATACAGACCGGGGTGTGAGGGGAGGGTACATACAGACCGGGGTGTGAGGGGAGGGTACATACAGACCGGGGTGTGAGGGGAGGGTACATACAGACCGGGGTGTGAGGGGGATACATAATATGCAAATAAGAATACATTATACATATATATATATATATATATATATATATATATATAGTCTTCTTATATAGCTGAAATACCTTGCTTTTTATATAACAAATCTGTGCAGCCACATTTAAGGTGTGAGTAGACTGTCACAAGGGGTTTTATATTTTATAAGTTCATGTTGTATGTTGAAGAGATTTAGGGGACAAAATCGAATAAATATATATTTGAAAAAGCTACCATTGCATGACCCACTGCACTCTGTTGGACTATTGGTCCTGTTGTGTGGAGTTTGTATATTCTTCCTGTGCTTTTCACATTTTTTATTTTTTTCACATTTTTCAAGATTAACTATCCACTTATAGTTCGCGTGGATAGTTAATCATGAAAAATGTGAAAAAAATACACTTTCAAATCCTTGTCCGCATGTAAAAGGTAAACATTAAATAAAATGGGTGCACAAACAAAAAACCATGAGTCTTTGTACTCATTTTTAGTTAAGACACCTGTCTAAGCATTACAGTATGGACATAATCGTGCCCTCTCGAATGAAAAAAGTGCCCTCCCGAATGAAAAATGTGCCCTCCCGAATGAAAAATGTGCCCTCCCCGTGATCAGCACCCTGCCCTAAAAAATTCCTAGAGTGAACACTACATATGTACCCACTGACACACTGCTGTTACATATATACCTACTGATACACTGCTGTTACTGACATATGTACCCACTGACACACTGCGGTTACGTATGTACCTACTGACACACTGCTGTTACTGACATATGTACCCACTGACAGGCTGCTGCTATTGACATATGCACCCACTGACAGGCTGCTGTTACTGACATATGTACCCACAGACAGGCTGCTGCTATTGACATATGCACCCACTGACAGGCTGCTGTTACTGACATATGTACCAACTGACAGGCTGCTGTTACTGACATATGCACCGACTAACAGGCTGCTGCTGTTACTGACATATGTACCCACTGACACGCTGCTGTTACTGACATATGTACCCACTGACACGCTGCTGTTACTGACATATGTACCCACTGACAGGCTGCTGTTACTGACATATGTACCCACTGACAGGCTGCTGACACTGACATATGTACCCACTGACAGGCTGTTGTTACTGACATTTGCACCCACTGACAGGCTGCTGTTACTGACATATATACACACTGACAGGCTGCTGTTACTGACATATGCACCCACTGACAGGCTACTGTTACTGACATATACACCCACTGACAGGCTGCTATTACTGACATATGCACCCACTGACAGGCTGCTGTTACTGACATATGTACCCACTGACAGGCTGCTGTTACTGACATATGCACCGACTGACAGGCTGCTGCTGTTACTGACATATGTACCCACTGACACGCTGCTGTTACTGACATATGTACCCATTGACAAGCTGCTGTTACTGACATATGTACCCACTGACAGGCTGCTGTTACTCACATATGTACCCACTGACAGGCTGCTGACATTGACATATGTACCCACTGACAGGCTGTTGTTACTGACATATGCACCCACTGACAGGCTGCTGCTATTGACATATGCACCCACTGACAGGCTGCTGTTACTGACATATGTACCCACTGACAGGCTGCTGTTACTGACATATGCACCGACTGACAGGCTGCTGCTGTTACTGACTTATGCACCCGCTGATAGGCTGCTGTTACTGACATATGTACCCACTGACAGGCTGCTGCTGTTACTGACATATGTACCCACTGACAGACTGCTGTAACATATGTACCTACTGACACACTGCTGTTACATATGTACCTACTGACAGGCTGCTGCTACTGACATATGTACCCAATGACACACTGCTGTAACATATGTACCTACTGACACACTGCTGTTACATATGTACCTACTGACACACTGCTGTTACTGACAGATGTACCCACTGACACACTGCTGTTACTGACAGATGTACCCACTGACACACTGCTGTTATTGACATATGTACCCACTGACACACTGCTGTTACATATGTACCTACTGAAACACTGCTGTTACTGACATATGTACCCACTGCTGTTACATATGTACCCACTGACATGCTGCTGTTACTGACATATGTACCCACTGACACACTGCTGTTACTGACATATGTACCTACTGACACACTGCTGTTACTGACATATGTACCCACTGACACACTGCTGTTACTGACATATGCACCCACTGACAAGCTGATGTTACTGACATATGTACCCACTGATACACTGCTGTTACATATGTACCTACTGACACGCTGCTGTTACTGACATATGTACCCGCTGACACACGGCTGTTACATATGTACCTACTGACACACTGCTGTTACTGACAGATGTACCCACTGACACACTGCTGTTACTGACATATGTACCCACTGACACACTGCTGTTACATATGTACCTACTGATACACTGCTGTTACTGACATATGTACCCACTGACACACTGCTGTTACATATGTACCTACTGATACACTGTTGTTACAGACATATGTACCTACTGACAGGCTGCTGCTACTGACATATGTACCCACTGACACACTGCTGTTACATATGTACCTACTGACACACTGCTGTTACTGACAGATGTACCCACTGACACACTGCTGTTACTGACAGATGTACCCACTGACACACTGCTGTTACTGACATATGTACCCACTGACACACCGCTGTTACATATGTACCTACTGATACACTGCTGTTACTGACATATGTACCCACTGACACACTGCTGTTACATATGTACCTACTGACACACTGCTGTTACTGACATATGTACCCACTAACAGGCTGCTGCTATTGACATATGCACCCACTGACAGGCTGCTGTTACTGACATATGTACCCACTGACAGGCTGCTGCTATTGACATATGCACCCACTGACAGGCTGCTGTTACTGACATATGCACCCACTGACACACTGCTATTACTGACATATGTACCCACTGACAGGCTGCTGTTACTGACATGTGTACCCACTGACACGCTGCTGTTACTGACATATGTACCCACTGACAGGCCGCTGTTACTGACGTATGTACCCACTGACAGGCTGCTGTTACTGAAATATGCACCCACTGACAGGCTGCTGTTACTGACATATGTACCCATTGACACGCTACTGTTACTGACATATACACCCACTGACAGGCTGCTATTACTGACATATGCACCCACTGACAGGCTGCTGCTATTGACATATGCACCCTCTGACAGGCTGCTGTTACTGACATATGTACCCACTGACGGGCTGCTGTTTCTTACATATGCACCGACTGACAGGCTGCTGCTGTTACTGACATATGTACCCACTGACACGCTGCTGTTACTGACATATGTACCCACTGACAGGCTGCTATTACTCAAATATGTACCCACTGATAGACTGCTGACACTGACATATGTACCCACTGACAGGCTGTTGTTACTGACATATGCACCCACTGACAGGCGGCTGTTACTGACATATGTACCCACTGACACGCTGCTGTTACTGACATATACACCCACTGACAGGCTGCTGTTACTGACATATGCACCCACTGACAGGCTGCTGCTATTGACATATGCACCCACTGACAGGCTGCTGTTACTGACATATGTACCCACTGACAGGCTGCTGTTACTGACATATGCACCGACTGACAGGCTGCTGCTGTTACTGACTTATGCACCCGCTGATAGGCTGCTGTTACTGACATATGTACCCACTGACAGGCTGCTGCTGTTACTGACATATGTACCCACTGACACACTGCTGTTACTGACATATGCACCCACTGACAGGTTGATGTTACTGACATATGTACCCACTGACACACTGCTGTTACATATGTACCTACTGACACGATGCTGTTACTGACATATGTACCCACTGACACACTGCTGTAACTGACATATGTACCCACTGACACACTGCTGTTACTGACATATGCACCCACTGACAAGCTGATGTTACTGACATATGTACCCACTGATACACTGCTATTACATATGTACCTACTGACACGCTGCTGTTACTGACATATGTACCCGCTGACACACTGCTGTTACATATGTACCTACTGACACACTGCTGTTACTGACAGATGTACCCACTGACACACTGCTGTTACTGACATATGTACCCACTGACACACTGCTGTTACATATGTACCTACTGATACACTGCTGTTACTGACATATGTACCCACTGACACACTGCTGTTACATGTACCTACTGATACACTGTTGTTACTGACATATGTACCTACTGACAGGCTGCTGCTACTGACATATGTACCCACTGACACACTGCTGTTACATATGTACCTACTGACACACTGCTTTTACTGACAGATGTACCCACTGACACACTGCTGTTACTGACAGATGTACCCACTGACACACTGCTGTTACTGACATATGTACCCACTGACACACTGCTGTTACATATGTACCTACTGATACACTGCTGTTACTGACATATGTACCCACTGACACACTGCTGTTACATATGTACCTACTGACACACTGCTGTTACTGACATATGTACCCACTGACAGGCTGCTGTTACTGACATAGGTACCCACTGACAGGCTGCTGCTATTGACATATGCACCCACTGACAGGCTGCTGTTACTGACATATGCACCGACTGACAGGCTGCTGCTATTACTGACTTATGCATCCGCTGATAGGCTGCTGTTACTGACATATGTACCCACTGACAGGCTGCTGCTGTTACTGACTTATGCACCCGCTGATAGGCTGCTGTTACTGATTTATGCACCTGCTGACAGGCTGCTGTCCATTAGGGGGTGCACCGCCGTATCGGAGTGTCTAGCACTATTTTACATTCTCTCAATAGAATCACATGGTTTAATCTAATTTCTCTTACGTCCTAGAGGATGCTGGGGTCCATATTAGTACCATGGGGTATAGACGGGTCCAGCAAGAGCCATTGGCACTTTAAGTGTTTAATAGTGTGGGCTGGCTCCTCCCTATATGCCCCTCCTACCAGACTCAGTTTAGAAAATGTGCCCGGAGGAGCCGGTCACAGCTAGGGGAGCTCTACAGGGCTTCTTTAGAAAAGTTTTTTTAGAGTTTGTTTTTTATCAGAGAGGCTGCTGGCAACAGCCTCCCTGCATCGAGGGACTGAGGGGGGGGGGGGGGAGCAGTGTCCACACTGCGGGGTCATGAGCCACTGCCTCCGCTAGCTGGACATTGAGCTCCAGAGGGGAGAGATCGCGCCCTGCCACAGGGGAACGCTCACCTCGGCAGCCAGCCGCCACCCCCTTAATGAGCTGAAGTGTGGCGAGTTAGTCACTGCCCCCCCTTACAAGCGGGGGGTCAGTGTGAAGAGGGCGGCTTAAGGGTGGGAGCGCGGTATTAACCGCACTCCCGGACGGCTCAGCGGTACTACGGTGCAATGCTGTGAGGTGCGCCCTGAGTCAGCCAGGTACCCTAAACTGACCATTTCCAGCCTGTCGGTGTCCGTGGATCTCAGCCAGCACAAAATTCCTCAGGCCAGTATAATCTTCAAGAGCGGGAAGTCAGCGCCATTGAAGGGGAGGAGCTTCTCAGAGCGGACCCAGTAAGCATGCCAGCGGCTCACAGAGCGCTGGGCATGCCCCCTCAGTGACGAAAACGGAGGCGTGGCTCGCGATCGCGGGTCCTCCTGCGAAACCACGCCCCCTTTTCATAGGCCACGCCCCCTTCTCCGAGAGCGCACGCGGCTTAGCCGCGCGAGTGTCCCGCTTGCCAAAGAAGCAAAGTTGGGAGGTATGACAGCGCGGGTTGGGGTCTCCCTATATCTATAATATGTGGGATGGCTCCAATCTCTGTGTCTTTCTGCCATTCTTGGGGGGGAACTCTGTCTAATAAACACCCTGTGTGTTTGTGGGGTGTTTGGTGTGTGTGACAACATGTCTAGGGCCACTGTTTCATATGCTGCAGAGGATATGTCTTCCCAGGAAGACTCCATACCATGTAATCAGGATTGCACTGTTGTAGCGTAGATCCCGGCTAGACAGCCAGAATGGTTAGTCTCTCTGAGGGGGACTATTTCTCAGATTTCTGATAGCGTTGCTAGGACTGAGCATGCCACTCAGATCCTAAAATCCTCTATGGTGGTGTGGTCTGATACTGCTTCTTCAGGGTCCCCTGTGGTACATTCTCAGAAACGTGCACTTGCGTTGCTTACGCAGGATGACATGGACACCGACTCTGACACTGCAGATGGTGACATGGATGTGTCGAGGGGGACAGCATCACTTGCTAGGGGGGTGCAGTTAATGATTGAAGCTGTGAGATATATTTTACATATTTCTGACACAGCTCCTGAACAGGTGGAGGAGGCCTTCTTTACAGATAATAATAAGTAATCTCAGATACCTAAGAGGGTCTTGGTTGCTTTTCCCTTCCCAGAGGAAGATAGAAAGAGATGGGAGTCCCCGCCGATAGTCGACGCCTCTGTCTCCAGGCTGTCTAAACAGGTGGTGTTGCCAGTCCCGGGATCTACTGCGTTGAAGGACCCGGCAGATCGCAAGGTGGATGCTACGCTAAAATCCATTTTCTCATACGTCCTAGAGGATGCTGGGGACGACATCAAGGCCATGGGGTATAGACGGTATCCGCAGGAGACATGGGCACTCTAAAGACTTTTCATTGTGTGTGAACTGGCTCCTCCCTCTATGCCCCTCCTCTAGACCTCAGTTTTAGAAATGTGCCCAGGCAGACTGGATGCACTCTGAGGAGCTCTACTGAGTTTCTCTGAAAAGACTTATGTTAGGTTTTTTATTTTCAGGGAGAACTGCTGGCAACAGACTCCCTGCTTCGTGGGACTGAGGGGGCAGAAGTAGGAACCAACTTCTTAAAGAGTTTCATGGCTCTGCTTCTGGCTGACAGGACACCATTAGCTCCTAAAGGGAACTGAAAGCTAGCTGTGCCTAGATGCTCACTCCCATAGCACGCCGTCACCCCCCTCACAGAGCCAGAAGACAGGTGAGTATAAGAAGAATGATCTTCTATCAAGTAAGTGACGGCTGAGGTGCGGTGCGGCTGGCGGGAGCGCAGAGCGCCATTGCTGCCCACACACACAGGCACTGCAGGGTGCAGGGCGGGGGGGGGGGACGCCCTGGGCAGCATGAATCTTAGGAAACTGGCATAAATAAGGGGCATAAGTTGCTGAGGCACAGTCCTACCCCCGCCAAGATAAAAAAATTACCTCATAAATGCTGAGGAGAAACACACCATTGAAGAGTGGAGCTTCCTCCTCAGTCAGCCAGCACACTGCTCAGTGCCATTTTCTCTCTCTCCTCAGGCTGCAGAGACAACGCTGGTTCACCTCCACCACTGAACAAGTATCAGGGTGAAAAACAGGGGGGGGGGGGGGGCACAGTGAATTTGGTGATATATAATTGTGTGATTAACATTATAAACGCTGAATGTCAGTGGGCATTTTGTGTTCACAGACATTGTGTTACTGGCGCTGGGTTGTGAACTGGCAAAATCCTATCTGTGTCCCTCTGTCAGATTTTACTGTGGGTCTGTCCCCTATAAATCCCGGAGTGTCTGTGGTGTGGTTGTGCACGTGTGTGACATGTCTGTGGCAGGGAACTCTGTGGAGACATGTTAGGGACACAGAGGTGTAATAGGACACCAAGAGCCTGACTGGGTGAAAGGTTACATGATAGTGTGAATCATGTCAGTAAGAGGTTGGACTCAATCTCATACAGAAAATGAAAATAAGCTGTTGAAGATGTGATTTTTAATAGTTCTGCCTTTCATCCACAGAGACCTTTCGGGGTCACATACAAATTTGCACAAGTAGTTCAAACTCATACCGACATGGGCTCTGATTCCTGTGTCAACACTAGTGATTCCAGGGGAATAGGTCCTAAGTTAGCAAAAAAGCATTTAAAACATGTTTTAGCTATATAGGAGGTGTTAGAAGTTACGAAGCCCCCTCTTTTACCACAAGGAGAGGGTTTACTTTAGTAAAGAAGTAATCTGATTTAACCTGAAAATAAATTTCTGATTCCCGAAAGGATATGAGGCAGCTTACCTTTTTCCAAAAAAGGTGGGAGTCACCCCGCCTTTCAGACAGGGTCTTGTCATAAAAGAGAAAAGGTGTTTCTCCCTGCGCCTGGAATGGCTTCACTTAAGGAGCCGACAGACCGCATGTGAGTGAGGTGATCTATTGATGTGGCCAATGGGACATTACTCAGGCCTACCATTGTCTGTGCGTTGGTGAGTAGTGCTATTGAAAAGTGGTCAGAAAACTTGTCATTAGACATTGACACAATAGATGGAGACAAGATACTCCTAACGTTAGGTCATATCAAAGACGCTGCTGCGTACGTACTAGAAACCATGAAATATATTGGTCTCTTGGGATCAAGAACCGCTACCATGGCAGTTTCGGCTCGGAGGACGTTGTGGATTCGCCAGTGGAATGCTGATGCAGATTCCAAAAGAAATATGGAGGCTCTCCTGTATAAAGGTGAGGCCTTGTTTGGTGATGGGCTGGATGCGTTAGTCTCGGCGGCTACCACAGGTAAGTCGACATTCTTGCCTTATACTCCTACACCGGCGAAAAAGACACATCACTCTCACATGCAGTCCTTTCGGCCCAACAAATACAAAAAGGTCAAAGGTTCCCCCTTTTTTTTTGCAGGTAGGGGAAGGGGAAAAGGAAAGAAATCCGCAGCGTCTCCCGACCACCCCTGCTTCTGCCAAATCTGCAGCATAATGCTGGGGCTCCTTGCGGGAGACCGCTCGGGTGGGAGCACGTCTGAAACTTTACAGCCAAATCTGGATTCAATCTGGCCTGGACCAGTGGGTCTTACAAATAGGGTCCCATGGGTACAAACTAGAGTTTCAAGACGTCCCCCCCATGCCGATTTTTTAAATCAACCTTGCCAGCTTCTCTTCCGGGAAGAGAGGCAGTAACAACGGCAATTCAAAAATTATGTCAGGATCAGGTCATTGTCCTGGTACCCTTGCAACAGCAAGGAGAAGGTTTTTATTTAAGCCTCTTCGTAGCTCCGAAGCCGGACGGCTCCGTCAGTCCGAGTTTAAACCTGAAAAATCTGAATCTCTACCTGAAAAAGTTCAAGTTCAAGATGGAATCCCTGAGGGTAGTAATTTCCAGTCTGGAGGAGGGGGACTTCATTGTGTCAGTAGACATAAAGGATGCTTACTTGCATGTTCCCATTTATCCTCCTCACCAAGCTTATCTGAGATTCGCTATACAGGATTGCCATTACCAGTTCCAGACGTTGCCGTTCGGACTCTCCACGGCACTGAGGATTTTCAACAAGGTGATGGTGGAGATGATGGTCCTCCTTCGTTAAAAAGGAGTCAATATAATTCCTTATCTGGACGATCTCCTGATAAAAGCAAGATCCAGGGAACAGTTGGTGCAGAACATCGCACACTCCCTGTCAATACTCCAACAACATGGTTGGATCATGAATTTTCCAAAGTCGCAGTTGGAACCGACGAAAAGATTGTCCTTTTTAGGGATGATTCTGGACACAGAAGTATGGAGAGTATTTGTTCCAGTGGAAAAGGCTCTGGAAATCCAGAAAATGGTCAAACAAATATTGAAACCAACAAGGGTGTCGATCCATCAATGCATTCGGTTGTTGGGTAAAATGGTAGCGGCCTACGAGGCCATACAGTTTGGCCGATTTCATGCCAGAGTATTCCAGTGGGACCTGTTGGACAAGTGGTCCGGATCCCACCTACACAAGCACCGGAAAATAATCCTGTCCCCCAAAGCCAGGATTTCGCTCTTGTGGTGGCTACACAGTTCTCACCTACTAGAGGGACGCAGGTTTGGGATTCACGACTGGGTCCTAATAACCGTGGATGCAAGTCTCCGAGGCTGGGGAGCTATCACACAGGGGGAAAGCTTCCAAGGAAAATAGTCAAGTCAGGAAGCCTGCCTTCACATAAAAGTTCTGGAATTGAGTGCCATTTACAACGGTCTTCAACAAGCGGTACATCTTCTTCAAGACCGTCCTGTGCAGATCCAGGCGGACAATTTAACAGCAGTCACATACATAAACAGGCAGGGCGGAACGAAAAGCAGAGCGGCAATGGCAGAGGCGACAAAAATCCTCCGCAGGGCAGAAAAACATCTACAAGCTCTGTCGGCAATATTAATTTCGGGAGTAGACAACTGGGAAGCAGACTTCCTCAGCAGACACGATCTCCATCCAGGAGAGTGGGGCCTCCACCAAGAAGTCTTCACAGAGGTGACAAGTCTTTGGGGAGTTCCTCAAGTAATCATGAAGGCATCTCGTCTAGACAAGAAGCTTCTGTTATGAGCCACGGCTGTGGCTCATTCCTGTTTTGCATGTCAGTTATGTATTTTATGTTTATAAGTTGTCTTGCAGGCCAGGATTTCCCGTTGCTCTGTTTTAGAATACTCTTGGTTGCTGCCGCTGGTGAGTCTGTGTAATTGCAGCTTGTTCCCATGTGTTCAGCCTCACCTGGCTGCTAATTGCATCTTGTCAGTTTGGAGTCATGCAACAGGGCAGCTGCATGAAATTATTAATTAGGTCTCTGTTATATGCTGGCTCAGTGCAGTTCGCAGATGCTGGTGATATTTCTAAGTTTCCAGTCTGCTTGAGTTCTGAGCTTGTTCCTGCCAGTTCCTGAATTCCTCTGTCAGTCCCTGTGTCGATTCCTGTGTCTGATCCCGTGTACTGCCGTTAGGCGTTCCTGTCCTGAAGTCCAGTGGCTTTGCCTGTGCCTGGTCAAGTTTCTGGCTTCTTGGTGTCCACCGGTCTGTCGTTTGGGATTCTGCCTGTCCTCCAGTTCTGAGAGTCTGTGTCGGCAGCATTGGAGGTTCCTGTCCGTTTGCCAGTATTCGTACCGGTTCCGTGAGTAGCGGCTCTGCCGCGTCCGTCGGCCTAGGCCGCTGTATTCTGTTATTCCTGTCACTGGTGTTTTGCAGAGGGTTCTGCTTATGCTGTCACCGCCGGTACACAAAAGTATTGTGTCGGTGTGTGGTCAGCATTTCCTTTGTTGTTCTTTTCCTTTGGCGGCAAGCCGCACATACATTTAGTTTTAGGCTAGTTAGTAGCCCCTGGCTTTGTGTCACGGAATGGGTATCTGGACGCCATTTCTTACCCATCAGATGCCTCCTAAGGCTGGCTCAGCGCTCCAGGACCGGATCCCATCTGTTATCCTGATGTGCATATTCCCGCATCCTCTCCTGTCTCTCTGGACGCTGTCACAGTAACGCCTTATACATCTGGCATGGCGTCTCCCGCGGCCTCCGCCGCCGTTCCTGAGCTTCTGCATTCAGAGTGGCGATTACGTCAGCCGCGGCCTCCGCTGTGTCCGCGTGGTTGGATGTGCACCTGTCAGCCTGGCGTCTCCTGTCTCCGGTGGCCGGCGCCGCCATTACTGTTTTCCAGACCACATGGATTACAAACCAAACTTCCCTCCAAGTGTCTGCATGGGTGCAGCCATCTTGGATTCTGTCATCTGATCATATTCACCAATCTGCTGTCTGTATTATTAATTTGCATAATTGCCTAGCCAATGCCTTCCTTGCTGCAGGTATAAATAGGTTGTGCCTGAGCAAGGAAGGCGTCAGTGCTTTGGTTGTCAAACCTAGTTCCAGTTTGTCTCTCTCCTGTGAATGTCTTCCAGGTTCCAGCTCCTGTCTCCAGACTTCTGCTATAGAGACCCGCACCAGCATTCCATCTGCGGTGTAGCCTGACTCTCCGATCCATTCTGGACTCACCTGTTTCCAGCTACAACATCACCTGCTTCCAGCTCAGCTTCCAGCAGTGTACAGCTTCTCTTAAAGGGCCGGTGTCCTTTCTGCAGTTTACCACTCTCCACCGGTATTATTATTTCTCCGCTCTCAAATTCTACATTTCCTCTATATTGCATCGCTCTCAAGCTTTATTTATTATTTAACTGGTTCCAGCCAGTATCCACTCCGTGCCAACACCTGTCTGGTTCTAACCAGTACCCACAGCAGCATTTTATCTACAGCAGTCCAGCTTTCCCTGGAACACCAGCTGGTACGACCCTGGGCTTTCATCATTGCTACAGTTGAGCCTGGTAAGGACTTTCCAACTTGCAGATAATAAGAACTGTCTCATACCACCAGAGCTCTGTGGCCCCTGCCACCCTGTAGTACCCACGAACTGTATTATTATTTCTCTGCTGATTTTTATGTTTCTTTTTACTGCTACTGTGATGCATGGAGTTTGTCATAAATAAATATCATTGACTTTTTACTCAAGTTGTCGTGGTCACGCCTTCGGGCGGTTTCTATTCATGTTACTTACATGTCCAGGGGTCTGATACAACCTCCCAGGTTCCGGTACATCTCAGCCCCTACAACTGAGGCTGCCTTCCGTCAGCTCAGGCCCTCAGTTGTGACACTTTGGTTGTTTCAGTTAGAGGGCCCCTTGTTATCACCCTGTCTCGGTACACTCTTTGTCTCTCATTAAGAGCTGAGGGGGCATCGAAGTTGGGCAGACGTAATCCGCCCTTCAAACGCGGCTGCCATGGGCTCAAGCAACCATAGTCTCGCAAGAGTGTGCTGACAGCACGGGCGAGACAACGGAGATAGGGCGCCAGGGGCTGTTCCCTTTCCATTCCCCTTTCCCAGCATTACGTCCTTGTGCTCTGGACTCACTTCATAACATCTCCCTTGTTCTGAGCACCAGGAACCTAACAGCTTCTGAGATATTGTTTCAGGTCGAGAGACTCTCAAGCAATAGAGTGGATGCACTGGTGACCCAGTGGGTGTTTCGGTTGGTATATGTTTTCCCTCCACTTCCACTGATTCCAAAAGTTCTCAAAATAATAAGAAGAACAAGAGTTTGACCAATATTCATTGCCCCAGATTGGCCAAGAAGGGCTTGGTATCCAGATCTTCAGGAGTTGCTCATAGAAGATCCTCGGCCTCTTCCTCCTCGAGAGGACCTACTACAGCAGGGGCCGTGTGTGTATCAAGACTTACCGTGGCTACGTTTGATGGCATGGCTGTTGAGCGTCGGATCCTAGCCCGAAAGGGTATTCCTAAGGAAGTCATCCCCACTCTTATTTAGGCCAGGAAAGGAGTAACGTCTAAACATTACCACCGTATTTGGAGAAAATATGTGTCTTGGTGTGAATCCAAGAAGGCTCCTAAGGAAGAGTTTGAATTGGGACGTTTTCTCCATTTTTCTGCAGGCTGGTATGGATGCGGGCCTTAGATTGAGGTCAATCAAGGTCCAGATTTCGGCCTTATCAGTTTTCTTTCAAAGACAATTGGCCTCCTTTCCAGAAGTTCAGACGTTCGTGAAAGGGGTTATGCACATCCAGTGGCACCAAGGGACCTTAATGTGGTGTTGCAGTTCCTTCAATCAGATTGGTTTGAACCTCTTCAGTAGATAGAATTGAAGTTTCTCACTTGGAAAGTGGTGATGCTTTTGGCCTTGGCATCCACAAGGCGGGTGTATGAGTTGGGGGCCTTGTCTCACAAGAGCCCTTACCTGATCTTCCATGGAGATAGGGCAGAGTTAAGAACTCGTCAACAATTTCTTCCAAAGGTGGTTTCGTCCTTCCACATAAACCAACCTATTGTGGTGCCAGTTGCTACTGACACTTTCACTGAGTCACAGTCTCTAGATGTGGTTAGAGCTTTGAAGAGTTATGTCGCAAAAGCAGCTTGGTTAAGCAAAACAGAGGCTCTGTTTGTCATGTATGCTCCCAACAAGATTGGGTGTCCTGCTTCTAAGCAGACTATTGCGCGCTGGATCAGAGGGACAATTCAGCACGCTCATTCTACGGCAGGCTTACCGGTACCGAAGTCGGTGAAGGCCCATTCTACTAGGAAAGTGGGCTCATCCTGGGCAGCTGCCCAGGGCGTCTCGGCTTTACAACGTTGCCGAGCAGCTACTTGGTCAGGGTCAAACACATTTGCTAAATTTTATAAGTTTGACACCTTGGCCGATGAGGACCTAAAGTTTGGTCAATCGGTGCTGCAGGGTCATCCGCACTCTCCCGCCCGTACTGGAGCTTTGGTATAGACCCCATGGTCTTGATATCGTCCCCAGCATCCTCTAGGACGTATGAGAAAACAGGATTTTGATAACCTACCAGTAAATCCTTTTCTCCTAGTCCGTAGAGGATGCTGGGCGCCCGTCCCAGTGCGTACTTTACCTGCAGTTTAGTTATTACAGTTACACAAGTTGTGTTATCTTGGTTTCAGCATGTTGCTGCAATTAGTTCATGCCTGTTGGCATGTGTTATGTTGAATGCCATGTGTGCTGCATGGTTGAGGGTGTGAGTTGGTAGATATCTCACCACTAGTTAAGTAATTCCTTTCTTTGAAATGTAAGTCTCCGTGGGCATAGTTCCTACAACTGAAGTCTGGAGAAGGGGCATAGAGGGAGGAGCCAGTTCACACCCAATGAAAAGTCTTTAGAGTGCCCATGTCTCCTGCGGATCCAGTCTATACCCCATGGTCTTGATGTCATACCCAGCATCCTCTATGGACGAGGAGAAAAGGATTTACTGGTAGGTTATCAAAATCCTATTTACACAGCTTCCCGGGCTATATTACGGCCTACTATAGCCTGTGCTTGGATTGCAAAAGCTATTGCCAGATGGTCAATCGCTCTGCAGGAGGAATCGTCTGCGCTGGATAAAGGTGCGTTGATTTATTTTTACGCCATATTCAGGATTCTGCAGTGTTCCTGGTAGATTCCATGAAGGACCTGGGTTCCATGGCTGCGGGGATCTCCTCCATGTCCGTCTCGGCTCGCAGGGGTCTCTGGCTGCGCCAATGGTCTGCGGACGCGGAATCCAGGAAGAGTGTAGAGGGCCTACCCTATACAAGTCAGGCTCTCTTTGGGGAGGCGCTGGATTCGTGAATTGCCACGGCTACCGCGGGTAAGTCTACTTTTCTCCCCTCAGCTGCACCGGCTTCGAAGCCAGCCATGTCACAGTCCTTTCGGCCCAGGGAGGTCTAGAGAGAACAAGCCTTCGAACACCTTCTTTAGAGGTGATTGTGCCATAGGAAAGAAACCTGCTCCCTCAGGTTCCCAAGCCCAGAAGCCCGCTTCTGATACCCCTAAGTCCTCCGCATGACGGTGGACAGCTAGGCATGGAGGAAGGTCAGGTGGGGGCAAGACTCCGGCAGTTCAGCCATATCTGGGTGTCGTCTGGCCTGGACCCCTGGGTCCTGGATATAGTGTCCAGGGGATACAGACTGGAGTTTCAAGATCCCCGACCTCACCGTTTCTTCAAGTCAGGCTTGCCAGCTCTGCTGGCGGACAGAACAATTCTTCTGGAGGCCATCAGAAAATTGCTGGTGTCAGAGGTCATTGTTCCAGCTCCACTTCAACAGTGGAACAAGGGTTATTATGGGAACCTTTTTGTAGTACCAAAACCGGATGGTTCGGTACGGCCTATTCTAAACTTAAAGTCTTTGAACCCTTATCTCAGGGAGTTCAAATTCAAGATGGAATCTCTGAGAGCTGTCATCTCAGGACTGACGGAGGGGAGTTCCTGGTGTCGCTGGACATTAAGGATGCTTACGTCCACATTCCCATATGGTCGCCGCATCAGGCATATCTCAGGTTTGCACTGTTGGACGATCACTATCAGTTCCAGGCGGTGCCGTTTGGCCTCTCCACAGCACCAAGGAGATGATGGTTCTCCTCCGCAAGCAGGGGGTGAACATAATTCCATATCTGGACGATCTCCTGATCAAGGCGTTGTCCAGGGAGAGGTTGTTGCGATCCATCGCGCTCACGACACAGCTGCTCAGGAAGCACGGTTGGATCCTGAACCTTCCAAAGTCTCATCTGGAGCCAACAAGGAGGCTGTCTTTCCTGGGAATGATCCTCGACACGGAAGTGCAGAGGTTTTTTTTCCCGGTGGAAAAAGCATTGGTGATTCAAACAATGGTCAGGGAGGTCTTAAAGCCTACCCGGGTATCGGTTCATCAATGCATCCGCCTTCTGGGGAAGATGATTGCCGCCTATGAGGCGCTGCAGTACAGCAGGTTTCATGCTCAACCTTTTCAGCTGGACCTATTGGACCAGTGGTCGGGCTCTCACCTACACATGCACAAGAGGATATGCCTGTCTCCGAAAGCCAGGATTTCACTCCTCTGGTGGCTACAACTTCCGCACCTTCTGGAAGGCCAAAGGTTCGGAATTCAGGAAGGATCCTTTTAACCACAGATGCAAGTCTAAGAGGTTGGGGAGCAGTCGCTCTCGGGGAAACCTTTCAGAGAAAGTGGTCGAATCAAGAATCCCTTCAGCAAGCAGCACACCTTCTACAGGATCGGGCTGTACAGGTGCAGTCGGATAACGTGACCACGGTGGCCTACATAAACCGACAAGGCGGAACAAAGAGCAGGGCTGCCATGTCAGAGGTGTCAAGAATCCTCCTCTGGGCAGAAAGACACACGTTGGCGATGTCAGCAATCTTCATTCCGGCAATAGACAACTGGGAAGCAGACTTCCTCAGCCGCCACGATCTCCATCCGGCAGAGTGGGGCCTCCACCCGGAGGTGTTCGAGGAGGTAACCGGTTGGTGGGGGGTTCCTCACATAGACATGATGCCTCCCACCTCAACAAGAAGCTGGGGAGGTACTGTTCCAGGTCAAGAGACCCACAGGCAGTGGCGGTGGACGCACTGATAACACCGTGGGTGTTCAAGTCAGTGTATGTGTTCCCTCCACTTCCTCTGATACCAAAGGTTCTTTAGCTGGTGAGAAGAACAAAGGTTCTGGCAGTCCTCTTTGCGCCGGCCTGGCCAAGGAGGGCTTTGTACGCGTATCTGCTGGATATTCTGTTAGAGGATCCAAGGCCCTTACCTCTTCGGGAGGATCTGCTACTGCAGGGGCCGTTCGCTTTTCAAGACTTACCACGACTACGTTTGACGACATGGCGGTTGAACGCCAGATCTTAGCTCGGAAAGGTATCCCGAGTGAGGTTATTCCTACTCTGATACAGGCTAGGAAGGGGGTAACGTCTAAACATTACCATCGTATTTGGAAAAAATATGTTTCTTGGTGTGAATCCAAGAAATTTCCTGCGGTGGAGTTTCAACTTGGACGTTTGCTCCTTTTCCTGCAAGCAGGTGTGGGTATGGGCCTGAGATTGGGCTCCATCAAGGTCCAGATCTCTGCTTTGTCCATCTTCTTCCAAAAAACAATTGGCTGTCCTCCCTGAGGTTCAGACCTTTTTGAAAGGGGTTCTGCACATCCAGCCTCCCTTTGTGGCGCCAACGGCTCCCTGGGATCTGGACATTGTGCTGCAGTTCCTGCAATCTTCTTGGTTTGAGCCACTGCTGGAGGCTGACATCAAGTTTCTCACGTGGAAGGCGGTCACTTTGTTGGCCTCAGCTTCTGCTCGATGCGTGTCGGAATTGGGGGCTTTATAAGAGTCACTATCTGATCTTCCATGAAGATAGGGCGGAATTTAGGACTCGTCCACAATTCCTGCCTAAGGTTGTATCGGCTTTCCATATCAACCAGCCTATTGTGGTGCCAGTGGCTACTGACTCCTCAATTGCTTCAAAGGCCTTGGATGTTGTGAGGGCTTTGAAGATTTATGTGAAGAGGACGGCTCGTCATCGAAAGACTGACTCCCTGTTTGTCCTCTATGATCCCAAGAAATTGGGTGTCCTGCTTCTAAGCAGCCGATTTCACGCTGGATCAGGTTCACCATCCAGCATGCATATTCTACGGCAGGATTGGCGTGTCCAAAATCTGTAAAGGCCCATTCTACTCGTAAAGTGGGCTCTTCCTGGGCGGCTGCCCGGGGTGTCTAGGCTGTACAACTTTGCAGAGCTGCTACTTGGTCTGGATTGAACACGTTTGCCAAGTTTTACAAGTTCGATATTTTGGCCTCTGATGACCTCAAGTTTGGTCAAGCAGTCTTGCAGGAGCCTCCGCGCTCTCCCTCCCGTACTGGGAGCTTTGGTGCATCCCCATCGTACTAATATGGACCCCAGCATCCTCTAGGACGTAAGAGAAAATAGGATTTTAATTACCTACCGGTAAATCCTTTTCTCGTAGTCCATAGAGGATGCTGGGCACCCGACCAGCGCTTCGTTTTCCTGCATTGGTTATTATAGTTTAGTACTGCCTGGTTCCTAGGTAAGTTCTGCGTTATTTACTGCGTCAGTACTGTTTCAGCTGTTGCTGAGTTGTAGCGGCATGTTGGCCGGATTTGCCTGTTGTGTGAGCTGGTATGAATCTCGCCACTATCTGTGTACTTCCTTCTCGAAGTATGTCGTCTCCTCGGGCACAGTTTCTAGACTGAGTCTGGTAGGAGGGGCATAGAGGGAGGAGCCAGCCCACACTATTAAACTCTTAAAGTGCCAATGGCTCCTGATGGACCCATCTATACCCCATGGTACTAATATGGACCCCAGCATCCTCTACGGACTACGAGAAATGGATTTACCGGTAGGTAATTAAAATCCTATTTTCTCATACGTCCTAGAGGATGCTGGAGTTCCATTTAGTACCATGGGGTATAGACGGGTCCCTTGGGAGCCATGGGCACATTAAGTCCCTCTATGCCCCTCCTACCAGACTCAGTTTAGAAAATGTGCCTGGAGGAGCCGGTCACAGCTAGGGGAGCTCTTAGGAGTTTTTCCAGTTTTATTATTTTTCTGAGTTAAGTACAGGCAGACTGCTGGCAACAGCCTCCTTGCTTCGTGGGACTTAGGGGGGGGGGGAGTAGGAACCAACTGTAGAAGTTAATGGTTCCCTTTCTCTGCTGACAGGACACTGAGCTCCTGAGGGTGCTGATCGCAAACCCACGAGGCGACCGCTCACTTCCGCAGCACGGCCACCACCCCTTAACAGAGCCAGAAGAAAGAAGAGTGGTGAGTACAGCGCCGGCGTCCCGGGAAGCGGGTCGCAAGCCGGAATGGTGGCACAAGGGTGGGAGCACTGCTCTGACAGGCTGCGCTCCAGAAGGCTCAGCGGCACACTGTGTACGGCGCTGTGAGAGGCGTCCTGGGCCAGCGCAATCACCCTACACTGGTCACATAAGGCTAACAGGGGCTAATCCCGCTGTTAGCTGCAAATTACCTCAGGACAGTATAAACAACTAAGTGCGGGAACACGCGCCATTACAGGGGGCGGGACTTCTCCTCAGAGCGGATCCTGCACTCACCAGCGCCATTTTCTCCCTGCAGATCATCAGAAGGAGACGCTGACAGGGAGCGCTACCCTCCACATAGCTGCAGTATACCTCTGCGGTACCATGGTGTTATAGACAGGGGGGGAGAGTGTATTTGACTACTGATTACCCTATTAAGGTTACTCAGTCAGCGCCGGGCTTTTACTGTATTAACTGCCTACTGGGGCGCTGTGTGGCTGGCTCCTTATACTCTGTTACTCTCTGAAGGTACTCTGGGGGAAACTGTGTCTTACATTTTCGTGTGTGTGTGTGTGTGTGTGTGTGTGTGTGTGTGTGTCTGTGTCTGTATATCTCACATTACCATGTCTAGGGACTCTGTGGCTTGTGCTGCTAGGTGTGTATATACTCCTGAAGAGTCTATTCCATGTACTCAGGACTGCCGTGTACCTTCTCAGCCTTCTGAGTCTGAACCCCCATGGGTGGATTCTATAAGGGGAATGATATCACAGATTTCATCTAGGATGTCATATAATGAGAAAGAAACACAGGTTTTGAGGAATTCTCTTGAGGTATTGAAGTGTTTAACTCCCACTACCTCAACTGGGACCCCTACTACGTATCGGAAAAAGCGTGATCTTGCCCAGATAATGCAAGCTGACACGGATACCGACTCTGATACAGGGGACAGTGATGGGGATATGCAGGGGGGGAGGCATCCCTTGCTAAGGGGGTGCAATTAATGACTGAGGCCATTAGGGGCATTTTACACATTACTGAGAAAGTACCTGAGCAGGTGGAGGAGGCTTACTTTACAGACAATAAGAACTCCTCCCTTACCTTCCCTGCTTCTAAGGAGTTAAATCCCTTGTTTGAAAAATCCCGGGAGAACCCAGAGAAAAAATTCCAGATCCCAAAGACGGTTCTCATTGCTTTTCCTTTCCCCGAAGAGGACAGGAAAAAGTGGGAAAACCCACTGATAGTAGACACTTCTGTATCTCGGTTGTCTAAAAAGGTGGGAGGTCATTCCGAGTTGTTCGCTCGCAAGGCGATTTTAGCAGAGTTGCTCACGCTAAGCCGCCGCCTACTGGGAGTGAATCTTAGCATCTTAAAATTGCGAACGAAAGATTCGCAATAATGCGATTACAAACTTCTTAGCAGTTTCAGAGTAGCTTCAGACTTACTCGGCATCTGCGATCAGTTCAGTGCTTGTCGTTCCTGATTTGACGTCACAAACACACCCAGCGTTCGCCCAGACACTCCTCCGTTTCTCCAGCCACTCCTGCGTTTTTTCCGGAAACGGTAGCGTTTTTTCCCACACGCCCATAAAACGGCCAGTTTCCGCCCAGAAACACCCATTTCCTGTCAATCACACTACGATCGCCTGAGCGATGAAAAAGCCGTGAGTAAAAATACTAACTTCATAGCAAATTTACTTGGCGCAGTCGCAGTGCGGACATTGCGCATGCGCACTAAGCGGAAAATCGCTGCGATGCGATGAAATTTACAGAGCGAACAACTCGGAATGAGGGCCGTGGTTTTACTTGTCCCTGGTTGAACTGCGTTAAAAGAACCGGCTGACCGCAAGATTGAGACTACGCTGAAATCACTATACACCGCTACAGGCATAGCTTTAAGGCCCACTATTGCTTGTGCATGGATTTCTAAAGCCATAGTAAGGTGGTCAGGCACATTACTAGAGGAATTAGATACTATGGATAGAAGTGACATTGATTTGATTTTACATCACATACAGGATTCTGCAGGTTTCATGGTGGAGGCCATGAAAGACCTTGGCCTGCTTAATGCAAGAGTTTCTTCCATGGCTGTCTCGGCACGCAGAGGACTCTGGCTGCGCCAATGGCCTATGGATGCAGAATCCAAGAAAAGTGTGGAGAACCTATCCTTCACAGGTCAGCCTCTGTTTGGGGACGCATTGGATGCATGGATCTCTCTCCACGGCGACTGAGGGTAAGTCAACTTTCCTTCCCTCAGCCACACCACCGACTAGGAAATCTTATCCTACGTCTACAATGCAGTCCTTTCGGACCGCAAAACTTAAAAAGTCCAAACCCCCTTCCACTGTTTTTAGAGGAGGTCGGGGGAAATCCAGAAAACCTGCACAAGCAGCTTCCCAAGAACAGAAACCAGGTTCTGCTTCCTCCAAGTCTTCAGCATGACGGTGGACCTCCCAGCCTGGTGATCGGGCAGGTGGGAGCGAGACTAAAAGATTTCATCCACATCTGGGCGTCATCTTGCCTAGACCCCTGGGTAAAATATATTGTTGCCCTGGGGTACAGTCTGGAGTTTCAGGAGCTTCCACCTCACCGATTCTTCAAATCAGGCTTACCAGCTTAGCTGCCAGAAAGTGCTATCCTACAGGAAGCCATTCAACAATTGGTTCAAACAAATGTTATTGTTCCAGTTCCACCTCACCAAATACACGAGGGTTATTACTCAAACCTGTTTGTGGTACCGAGCGGACGGTTTGGTAAGGCCGATATTAAACCAAAACTCATTGAACCCATACTTGAGATAATTCAAATTAAAGATGGAGTCTCTGATAGCGGTGATCTCAGGTCTGGAAGAGGGGGAATTCCTAGTATCCCTGGATATCAAAGATGCGTACCTTCACATTCCGATCTGGCTGCCTCACCAGGATTTGCGCTGCTGGACTGTCACTATCAGTTCCAGGCACTGCCATTTGGCCTCTCCACAGCACCGAGGGTGTTCACCAAGGTCATGGTGGAGATGACGCTACTCCTCCGCAGTTACCATTATAAACACACAGCAGACGCACAATGCCAGATCTATTTAAAGGTCTAACCACGTCTGCGTGTGGATATTAATTCAGGCGCAAGTGCAATATATTTAAATAAAAATTATTTTGCTTACATACAATGTCTAGTATACTTTACTGGTCACCAAAATATCATAAGAAATCATAAAAAAAAAGATGCAGCTCCCACTTAGTAGTCTGAAGTAATACCGAGTTCTGAACACAGATCACATGTATAAGAGAGCGCATAAAAGATTTAAACAATTTTATTATACCGTAAAAGACTTTAAAATGTCTATTTTGACATAAACACATGCATAATATCACCACAGAGTGGAGAAAAGGGTAAAGGAGTGCGCTTTAAACTAGCAGCAAATGTGTCAATATTCTGTCTTGGAGGGTACTCTCAACCTCCACCACATAGAAAATGAAAAAAGAAATGACAGAAGTGGACCAAAATGCGCTAAGAGGGTGTGATAAAAATAAAACTGTATACGTTCACCACTTTTTTTTTCTCCTCCACGTTTGCGTATGTGGATATATTCCTCATGTGCATGTAAGGAAAGTGAAGAGAAAAATATGCCATATGGTGAAGCACAGTTTAATACATTTTAAAAGATATCACAATTCCAACATCAACAATTTAAAAGTGCAAATAATGACAAATGAGTGGGGGATCCTTCGGAGGCTGCAAAATGAACAATTACCGGCTGGATGTAAGACTATTCACCAAGAACAATCCTGACAGCGCACGAGTCCATTGGATTGCCCGGGTTCAGCAGACCACACGTGTAGATGGCTCTCCTGTCGGTTCTCAATCAGATCAGCCACTTCCGTCTTCCCACACGTCCACCAACGCGTTTTAACCCGCCAAATCGGGTCTTTTTCAAGGTGTGTGTCCTTTTGTTAATTTTGCAGCCTACGAAGGATCCCCCACTCATTTGTCATTATTTGCACTTGCACTTTTAAATTGTTGATGTTGGAATTGTGATATCTTTTAAAACGTATTAAACTGTGCTTCACCATATGGCATATTTTTCTCTTCAATTTCCTTACATGCACATGAGGAATATATCCACATACGCAAACGTGGAGGAGAAAAAAAAAAAGTGGTGAACGTATACAGTTTTATTTTTATCACACCCTCTTAGCGCATTTTGGTCCACTTCTGTCGTTTCTTTTTTCATTTTCACATGCATAATATCGCTAAAGAGCCATTGAAACAATGTAATATGGTACTTACTAAAATACTGCTATAAAAAAGAGTATAATTTCATGCATAAATGTGTCAGTCCACAATATTGTATTTAACAGCTGCCACTTATCATCCAACTTAGCTTCAAGATTTCTTTTGTTTCCACTTGTGTGGCTAGAATAGAACTTAATGTCCCGCACCAATATATTCTAAACTCTTTATCCACACACAGCTGGTATTTAGTAGACCACTTGAATTTTATGGACTGTATCTTAAGTTCAGATAGAAATATTAGATACTGCAGCAATATTCTCCCTTTATCCGATTTTATTGGACAGACTGTGGACCCATTGTTGCAGACCTTTTACATTAGCAGACTTAAGTTGACGTGCAGAGAAATGTTCTCTCATCCACTGGCACATATGATGTAGCGTGTCTATCAAAAATGAAAAGTGATATCAATTAGAGAACTGTGTCTCACCTCGCCACGGCCTGGGTAGTGTTATCCTCGCTGGTAGAGATCAGCCCGTAGCCGTGGCGGCTTGCCGCTGGATTTTCTCTGCTGCAGCTGTCCGATTTTCTCCTCACTGGGGCTGATGCAGACAGAGCGTAGTGTGGCGTCCAGCTATAGCGGCGTGCTACTGAACTTCCCCTGCTGGAGCCGTCCGGCCTCTCCTTGCCGGAACCTGTGTATCCAAGGCGTGATGTACGGATGTAGTACAGCACCTAGCTATGGCGGCCTGCCGCTGGATTTCACCTACTGGAGCCGTCCGGCCTCTCCTTGCCGGAACCTGTGTATCCAAGGCGTGATGTACGGATGTAGTACAGCACCCAGCTATGGCGGCCTGCCGCTGGATTTCACCTACTGGAGCCGTCCGGCCTCTCCTTGCCGGAACCTGTGTATCCAAGGCGTGATGTACGGATGTAGTACAGCACCCAGCTATGGCGGCCTGCCGCTGAGCTTCCCCTGCTGGAGCCGTCCAGCCTCTCCTTGCCGGAACCTGTGTATCCAAGGCGTGATGTACGGATGTAGTACAGCACCCAGCTATGGCGGCCTGCCGCTGAATTTCACCTACTGGAGCCGTCCGGCCTCTCCTTGCCGGAACCTGTGTATCCAAGGCGTGATGTATGGATGTAGTACAGCACCCAGCTATGGCGGCCTGCCGCTGGATTTCACCTACTGGAGCCGTCCGGCCTCTCCTTGCCGGAACCTGTGTATCCAAGGCGTGATGTACGGATGTAGTACGGCATCCAGCTATGGTGGCGTGCCGCTGGATTTCACCTACTGGAGCCGTCCAACTTCTCCTCTCCGGAGCCCAAGCAGGCAGGACCTGGGCCTTACAGTGGATAACAGTGATGCTAATTCACCAAGCCTGCGGCAATAGGGTCTGTCCCACAGGCCGATAATTGTATCAAAGCACAATAGCAGGGTGCCCTTAACGCGTTTCTCTGTTGTAGTATTTTAACGGTTTCATCAGAAGGTAACCACCTGTGTTAAGCACACTTCTATTTAAGCAGAGTCTCCTCCAATCAATTGCTCTTATTCATGATAAGAGACAGGTGTGCTGCAGGTGTATATGAATATATATTCTTTGTGGCCGGCTAAGTATACTCTCTATCAATGCATTAAAGGGACCATGCCCCACATAATCATAATATCGTATATAGTTCTCATACGTCCTAGAGGATGCTGGGGTCCACTTTATGACCATGGGGTATAGACGGTTCTGCAGGAGCCATGGGCACTCTTAAGACTTTTCAATTTGTGTGACTTGGGTCCTCCCTCTATGCCCCGCCTCCAGACCTCAGTTTTAGAAATGTGCCCATGCAGACTGGATGCACTCTGAGGAGCTCTACTGAGTTTCTCTGAAAAAGACTTATGTTAGGCTTTTTATTTTCAGGGAGAACTGCTGGCAACAGACTCCCTGCTTCGTGGGACTGAGGGGGCAGAAGTAGCAGGGCCGGCGCTACCATTAGGCAGCTGCCTAGAGCGCCGGCCACCAGAGGGCGGCACATAATCATTTCCACAAAAAAAGTAAAGTTTTCCTACTTTGACATGACATCGGCAGCTGTGGGTCCTATCAGCCACAGCCGCCCCTATGCCCGACCCCACTATGATCCATAACCCCACACTGGTGGTCAGGTGCTTGGGTTATCGCAGTGAGTGCTGACATCTGCTGTGATATCGGCTACAGCGTTAGTATCAGTCACAGACAGCAGGCAGCTAAGGGGCATGTGCACATGGGTGTATGCCCCGTCCCAGCTCCTCTATCTGCTCTTCCTCCCCTCAGCCCCAGATCTCACACACAAGGCGGGACCTGCTCTCTGCTCTGGAGGAGGTGGGAGCAGTGTGTGCACGTATTGCATAGAGCTCCAGACTGCAGTGCAGCAAGAGAATGCCTGGTCCATGTGCAGCAGCAACTGGTGAGTTGTGTAGGGGTTGGCCTGGGTGTTGTAGTGTATTAGGTGTGTGTGTGTGTGTGTGTGCGCGCTGTAGTGTATGTAGTGGGGGTTTGTAGTGTATGAGGGCTGTGTGTGTGTTGTATTGTATGAAGGGGAGGGTTTGTAGTGTATCTGGAGGGTGCCTGGGTGTTGTAGTGCCTGAGGGGATGTGTCTGGGTGTTGTAGTGTATGGTGGGGGGTGGGGTGTGTCTGAATATTTGTCACGAACCGGTCTCTCACCTTTGCGGGTTCTGGGGTTCATCCGTTGTCAGTGCGGTTGCTCGCGGTGCTGTGTGCCCATGTGGGGACGCGGCGTGATCAATGGCACAGGTAATGCAGAGTCTGGGAACTGTGAGTGCGGGGACCAAATGGCCTAAGGCACTGCAGTGTGTCTGCTGTATAGGAGGTGGCCATGTTGGAGACCAAATAGCTAATACAGAGCACTTGTGAAAACACCTGTGGGCAGGTGTAAGCCAATCCCGTGCTTGTGCTGCCTTTAAGTAGGCTGGGATTATGTTACTCTGGGCCAGTGCTTTGTTGTATCAACGCTGTGCTCTAGCTCTGAGCTTTCTTCGTGCATTCCTGTGTGTTTCCCGTGGTCCAGATATCGCCTCCGTTCCCAGAGGTCCGTCTGCAGCCTTCACTGCTGAAAGATCCACCGGCTCTCCGCTGTGCTGTCAGTTAATTGCTCACCTACTGGAAACAGTTGAATTCCCAGAGTCTTGCATGAGGTTACCTTGTCTGTCTGCCTATCCTACAAAGTCTGGAGGATCCCATTTCCCTCAGCTGTTCGTTTGTTCAACTCTGCATTTAACCCATTCATCACCTTGTCATCTACTACAGTTTCACAGTGATCTCCGAAACCCGCAAGTAACCCAAGTCAGTACTTTTTGCTATGTTGTCATTACAAGGATAATTCTTCACAGTCTCTCAGTTAACTCTCAAAACTCCATTGCAAATCCTTACAGGTATCTCTTCATGTCTGCATTATCCAGTTAATCACATTCTGCAGTTCAGCATCAAAGCTTGTTTATATTTGCTATGTTGTCATAACAAGGATAATTCTTCACAGTCTCTCAGCTAACTCTCCAAACTCCATTGCAAATCCTTACATACAGATAAAAACGGACACGTTTGCACGTGTGCCGCTTAACCTAACGATCGTTTCGCTTAGAAAGCTTAATCATAGGATTAAGCTTTCTAAGCGAAACGATCGTTAGGTTAAGCGGCACACGTGCAAACGTGTCCGTTTTTATCTAGCTAAAACCACTGATAATGGGTGTGAAAGCCCTGTAAATTATTGAATATATGATTGGTGTTATAGTTATGTCGCTGTACTAATGAACGACTGCACGTAGGTGCACGAATAGATGAGACCGCAGGCAGCGGAATGGATATGTTACAATAGTAACGGCAGTGAGCTGACACATCTAGCCGCTAATAAGTGGAAGCCGCACTGACCACTACTCATAATAACAGGCAGTGGAACATACTATGTGATCTTAGATTAATTCACTCATTTCATGTTTAATTCACTGTGTACCAATTAGTGTACTGTATGCACTAGGGACATATTGTAAGATATATGAACAACGTGTGAATTCCAAAACATTACATGTATGATAGATGCAGTGTATGTTTAACTGACAGACATATGTGTGAGGTGATGTGATCAATAATAGCAGTCTTGAGCTGCCTCCCTTAAGAATACTGACATCTTGAACAAATGAATCATCTAATATGGGATAATATATGAGGCTGTTGTTGTGGATATGTCTGAGGACTAATATATCAAACATAGATTAGCTGTCAATTTAGCCGCGGGTAGCGGGAATACTGAGCTACCTTTGAATAGCCTAATGAGATCGAGTTTACAGCTGCTAATTTAGCCGCAGATCATTAAATGTAAGGCTGTTGGCAATAGGACTCTGATAATCAAGCTTATATCCCACATATACTTAGTCAGGACCAATCACTATACATGCGCTGCACAATATATTAGCAGTGGGCTCATGCCTGCGGTGGATTAGACATGCACAGTAACTAATCCCAAATACATCCAGCTATTGGAATTGTGGGTTCGTGCAGTCGTTCATAACAGTTTTTCCATTTATGGAGTGATTATGAATAGTGGAGAAATGTTAATGTGGAGTTAGATTAGTATTGTGAGATATCATACGGTGTACATAATTAAGAATAAAACATGATGGTTACTGTCTAACACACAAGAATATCAATCACTGCTAATGACGACACTGATACCATCAACAGGAAACTGTGCAATTAATTGAAGTATAGTCACAGCTTCCGTGTGTGATATCTGGACCAACAATAAGTTTAATAAATCACAATACATTCCCCATTTGATCGTCACATTGTGACAATATACTGTGTCAGCGACTAGGAATTTATCCTAATAAGGAATTATAAATCAATCTTATATATACAGTGGTTAGCTTTTTATATCACTATATATAGTTTTTCACAATTTTTTCACAGTTCACTTCACATATTTCGCTAGCTATTAATGATATTCAATAAAAGTTATATTTTAATATTAGTGGTCATTATCCTAAAGGGTTAATGACTTGTAGTAAACTCCAATAGTATTAGTCCCTGTGTGCCCTATTCAAGGAATACTTTTTTCTCTCTGTTTGTCTCTAGTTATCTCTTCATGTCTGCATTATCCAGTTAATCACATTCTGCAGTTCAGCATCAAAGCTTGTTTATATTTGGACAATCCAACATTTATTCATCAGCTTGTTTTGCATATGTTTCCATGAACATTTCTTTTATTTATTTTTGAGTTTTCTCTTGCATATTATTCCTGCAATACTTCAGTATAATATGATGATTAACAACTTGTCAGTTAACTCTTTACTGAATTGTTATTTTGAATAAATATATGAAACGGAACTTTCTTCGTCCTCCCTGCTTTCTTCATAGCCCAGCACCTACACCTGTGGTTGGTCCCGGGTTAACGGATTCACAAAAACACCCGGACCTGACAATATTGTAGTGCGTGAGGGGATGTGCCTGGGTGTTATACCGTATGGTAGGGGGGATGTGTCTGTCTGTTGTAGTGCATGAGGGTATGCGCCTGGGTGTTGTAGTGCGTGAGGGGATGTGTCTGGGTGTTGTAGTGTATGGTGGGGGGTGTCTGAATAATGTAGTGCGTGAGGGGATGTTCCTGGGTGTTATACCGTATGGTAGGGGGGAAGTGTCTGTCTGTTGTAGTGCACGAGGGGATGTGTCTGGGTGTTGTAGTGTATGGTGGGGTGTGGGGTGTGTCTGAATAATGTAGTGCGTGAGGGGATGTTCCTGGGTGTTATACCGTATGGTAGGGGGGAAGTGTCTGTCTGTTGTAGTGCATGAGGGGATGTGCCTGGGTGTTGTAGTGTATGGTGGGGTGTGGGGTGTGTCTGAATAATGTAGTGCGTGAGGGGATGTGCCTGGGTGTTATACCGTATGGTATGGGGGAAGTGTCTGTCTGTTGTAGTGCATGAGGGGATGTGTCTGGGTGTTGTAGTGTATGGTGGGGTGTGGGGTGTGTCTGAATAATGTAGTGCGTGAGGGGATGTACCTGGGTGTTATAGCGTATGGTAGGGGGGATGTGTCTGTCTGTTGTAGTGCATGAGGGTATGTGCCTGGGTGTTGTAGTGCATGAGGGGATGTGTCTGGGTGTTGTAGTGTATGGTGGGTTGTGGGGTGTGTCTGAATATTGTAGTGCGTGAGGGGCTGTGCCTGGGTGTTATACCGTATGGTATGGGGGAAGTGTCTGTCTGTTGTAGTGCATGAGGGGATGTGTCTGGGTGTTGTAGTGTATGGTGGGGTGTGGGGTGTGTCTGAATAATGTAGTGCGTGAGGGGATGTACCTGGGTGTTATAGCGTATGGTAGGGGGGATGTGTCTGTCTGTTGTAGTGCGTGAGGGGATGTGTCTGGGTGTTGTAGTGTATGGTGGGGGGTGTCTGAATATTGTGTGTGAGGGGATGTGTCTGTCTGTTGTAGTGCATGAGGGGATGTGTCTGGGTGTTGTAGTGCATGAGGGGATGCGCCAGGGTGTTGTAGTGCATAAGGGTATGCGCCTGGGAGTTGTAGTGCATGAGGGGATGCGCCAGGGTGTTGTAGTGCATGAGGGTATGCACCTGGACGTTGTAGTGCATGAGGGGATGCACCAGGGTGGTGTAGTGCATGAGGGGATGCGCCTGGGTGTTGTAGTGCATGAGGGTATGCGCCTGGGCGTTGTAGTGCATGAGGGGATGCATCTGGGCATTGTAGTGCATGAGGGATGCGTCTGACCGTTGTAGTGCATGAGGGATGCGTCTGACCGTTGTAGTGCATGAGGGATGCGTCTGACCGTTGTAGTGCATGAAGGGAATGTACTTATATTTTTTTATAATGTCCCAAATGTTTACTATTTTTTTCAAGACACGGATTGCTATATATTATACTATTTGATATAACTTACTAATATTGAGTACACTTAATACTGGCTATACGTGTTTACATGGGATTAGTATGAAAAGCTGGCGGTCGGGATGCCGGTGGTCAGTATATTGACGCCGGTATCCCGATTGCGGAAATGCCGACAAGGGTGCACAGGGTACCACCCCTGTCCGCAGCCTAACCCTAACCCTCCCTCTCCGCAGCCTAACCCTAACCACCCCTGTCCGCAGCCTAACCCTAACCACCCCTGTCCGCAGCCTAACCCTAACCACCCCTGTCCGCAGCCTAACCCTAACCTCCCCTATTGGTGCTTAACCTCCTTGCGGTGGTGCCTAAACCATACCCCCCCCTTCCCACAACCTAACCCTAACACTCCCCCCGTTAGTGCCTAACCCTAACCCCCCCCCTTCTCTGCAGCCTAACCCTAACCTCCCCCACCCCGCATCCTAACCCAGCCGGAGTGTGCCTATACCTAACCCCCCGTCCCGCAGCCTAAAGCTAACCCAGCAGTTCATACTTACCTTCGGGATCTTGACTGTCGGCTTTTGGATTCAGGTGTCGGTATTACAGCTGCCGGGATCCTGAACACATACCATTTACACACGTTAAATAATTAATTAATTGATGGTAATTGAATATCTTTGCCCTTATAAAAGGAGATAGGAGCACCCTTGGATCACTTTCTCTTTGATAAAGCCCTCTGTAATGGGCAAAACACGTCAAAGGTTGTCCACACTGGTGGTTAGCTACTCCATTACTTTGAAGTGCTTACTGGTGGATCCGCATGTGATTGATCTTCTCTTCTGTGCATGCTCTGTATGGTAAACCGTGCTATGCGCTATGTGAATCCAAGGTTGCCACCAAGGGGGGTCTTCCGGGACTGCAGTCCTAGGCCCGGACAGAGAAGGGGGTCCGCCTGTGGCTCCTAGCACCTATACCTGCTGCACCAGGCTACACAACAATAGTGGAGAGATGCTTGGGAAGGAATTTTTTAAAACAACCGTCCCTGTGCATTGGCCCTCTGAATGGGCTAAGCTGAGTAGCTGCAGCATTTCCCTGGGTCTGTTCATATCTGCACATCTTCCATGTGCACCCTTTCCCATCTGCCTGCTGAACGTGGTGATGAGCCATCTCCTCTTTTGCATGATACAGCATATAGTGTAGCTTATCGAGAGTAATGTTTTTCGTGGAGTTTTCAGGTTAAAGATTATTTAAGTAAAAAGGTAGCAAGGTAAAAGACTTAGCTTTAAAATAGGCAAGGGGGTCACTGCAGGGAACCCAACGCGTTTTGTCACATCAGACTTCTTCTGACCCTTTGAAGAAGTCTGTTGTGACGAAACGCGTTGGGTTCCCTGCAGTGACCCCCTTGCCTATTTTAAAGCTAAGTCATTTACCTTGCTACCTTTTTACCTGATTCGGATATTATATGACCTTTTATGTATTTTATCTATATATGCTATTAAAACTGTTTGTTCGATTTTATATTTTTTGGCTCATAAATCTTAAGCTTTTAACATTAATTATTTGCATATTTACACAACATTGGTCGCCGGTACCCTTATCCCTCCACTATATCTTTTCTCTGGCAGCACCGTACTAGTGTTGCACCCTTAAGGGGTGGCTGACACCTCTAACAAGGTGGTTGTGTATTTTATACCTTTTTATTACATCATATATCTTTTTATTACAACATATAAATCAAGCTAGTACTGAGACTATACCCCACAAGTGGCGCTGTATCACCCTTTTGCAATAAAGATTATTTAAGTTTAATAGTGGATGAAGATAAACATATTGCTTCATTATGACACTGGGATTTTACAGATAAATGTTGCTATTTAAAAAAAGAAAATGAGGTCCAATTTATTTGAATAACAGCAGACAAACGTATGGGTCCTACACACTGGAAGATAACACTAAAGGTATGAGCGTTCTCGTTCATTAATGAATGAGAACTCGTTCATATCATTCAGTGTGTAAGCACCAACGATGAACGATGCGCGGCCCCGTGCTTGTTCATCGTTGGTGCCCCATCGCTTATGCATGCAGGCCAATATGGACAATCTCGTCTATATTAGCATGCACCGCTATGGAGCCGGGTGATGGGGGAGTGAAGAAACTTCACTCCCTTCATCACCCCACCCCAGCCGCCTGGTCGCCCGCCGGCCACTTTGGCCGTCGGGCAGCTCGGCGGTGTGCTGACAAGTGTGTAGGGCTCATTAAACCCATTAAAATAATATAAATATTGGTGCTGTAAAATAACTATAAATGTCTTTATAAAATAAATCCAAGAAACCAGTAGACAAGAAATGACAGAACCATTATTTGTTTTATGTTACTGTATATGCCATTTAAGTCACTTATTGATTCATTGTAGCCTAGAGAAATAAATAACTACAGGAGGGCACTAGACGGTTCCATGGGGGTCATGCCGAGTTGTTCGCTCGTTGACGATTTTCGCTACGCTGCGATTTGTTGCAAACTGCGCATGTGCTTAGTTATTTAACTAAAAACAGCAGATTTGCTGTGGATTCTGCTACGCTTTTCAGTCGCACTGCTGATCGGTAAATGATTGACAGGAAAGGGGCGTTTCTGGGCGGTAACTCAGCGCTTTCCCGGCGTTGGCTAAAAAAACGCAGGCGTGTCAGGGAAAAACAAAGGAGGAGCTGGAGAAACGGGGGAGTGTCTGGCTGAACGCTGGGTGTGTTTGTGACGTCAAAGCAGGAACTAAACGGACTGAGGTGATCGCAATCTGTGAGTAGGTCTGGAGTTACCCAGAAACTGCAGGGAATTATTTAGTAGCAGTTCTGCTAATCTTTCGTTCGCTATTCTGCTAAGCTAAGATACACTCCCAGAGGATGGCGGCCTAGCGTGTGCAATACTGCTAAAAGCAGCTAGCGAGCGATCAACTCGGAATGAGGGCCTATCTCTATATCCCCCTTTATACCCCTGTCTGTCCCCTCTCTTATGCTGTCTCTTTCTCTCTCTCTCTCGCTCCCTCACCCTCTTTTTCTGTCTCTCTAGCCCTCTTGCTCTCATCTCTATCCCCATCTCTCTCTCCACCTCCCTCCCCATCTGTCTTTGCCCCGTCTTTCCTTTGTGTCTTTATCTCTTGGTCTCCTCCTTTGTCCCTGTTCTGTTTTAGTATGTCTCTGGGGCTTTTTTGCGCTCTTTCTTCTGATTGTTCTTTTCTCTTTTTTGTGTCCCATTCTTCCACCATGTCAATAATTGTTGGTTTGACTCTACTTTATCAGTGTTTTCTATCCCGTAGTCTTAATATAGGCCCTCATTCCGAGTTGTTCGCTCGGTAAATTTCATCGCATCGCAGCGATTTTCCGCTTAGTGCGCATGCGCAATATCCGCACTGTGACTGCGCCAAGTAAATCTGCTATGAAGATAGTATTTTTACTCACGGCTTTTTCTTCGCTCAGGCGATCGTAGTGTGATTGACAGGAAATGGGTGTTTCTGGGCGGAACCAGGCCGTTTTATGGGCGTGTGGGAAAAAACGCTACCGTTTCCGGAAAAAACGCAGGAGTGGCTGGAGAAACGGGGGAGTGTCTGGGCGAACGCTGGGTGTGTTTGTGACGTCAAACCAGGAACGACAAGCACTGAACTGATCGCAGATGCCGAGTAAGTCTGAAGCTACTCAGAAACTGCTAAGAAGTTTGTAATCGCATTATTGCGAATAGGTCGTTCGCAATTTTAAGATGCTAAGATTCACTCCCAGTAGGCGGCGGCTTAGCGTGAGCAACTCTGCTAAAATCGCCTTGCGAGCGAACAACTCGGAATGACCTCCATTGTGTGTGAAAAGCACATATGTAACTGACTGCTGTTACACATAAAATGTCGTAGCTAATGTGCGTGCAAGTCACTGACATGCGGAATGTTGTGCGCTTGACCCCTTAAGCTATAAATTTATAAGCTATTTGCTGCAAAATTGAATGTTACAAATTTACAGGAAGGTGGGTGGGTGTCTTGCCTATTTTGTCAGTCCCAGGCCCCACAATTTCTGATGACAGCCCTGTGTGCATCAATGGAAAGAGATGCATATGACTCAAAATCAGGCCAGTTATCTCTAACTATATAACTTGAAGCATACTTACCTACTCTCCCGGAAGCTGCGGGAGGCTCCCGTTTTTTTGGGGTAGCCTCCCGCACCCCCGGAAGAGTGGGCAGGTCTCACGCATCCTGCTCGCACCCTAGTGATGCGGGCAGGATGGAGAGATAACCTCCCGCATTCGCGGGTCCGTCGGGTGGAGAAGGGGTTAAAATGATGCAAATCGCGTCATTTTAGCCCTGCCCCCTTCCCGCAGACCCGTGAATTGCGGCATTTCCCGATGCAGGGGTGGGGCTTAGTGATGTCACAGTCTGGCCCCGCCTCCCGAAGACACTTGTAGAGTCTCCTCTCCAGGCTTCTCCCGGAGAGGAGAAATACAATGTAGGTAAGTATGACTTGAAGTGTATATTCCATTGATAAGTTTACTATAGTAAATCCAATTTACAGCTTATTTAGGCAGTGCTGATTATTTAATAGCTTGTACATAAAGGTGGGTACGCACTAGGTGATGTGCTCAGTGGGCGACATCGCCTGGTTTTTCCCCTCCCGGGCCGGCCGCTCGACTGTGGGCAATACACACTGGGGGAATTCAAATGTTTGAAAAGTTGCTTGGGTGTTTGTTTTTTTCCTGTATATTAAATAGGAAAAAACAGACTCCCAACTGACTTTTCAAACAATTGAATCTCCCCCACTGTAAGATATTACTAATGATATCGCACAGTGATGTCATGCTGCGGTCGGCCAGAGCATGTAGTTTTAGACGGTGAGTCCATATTGAGCTGCATGCATAGCTGACACTGAGGGTCATTGATGACCCACGGTGCCGTGCATCACTCGTTGGCGGCAGCTTACACACTGGGCGATAAAGTAAACAACGTCGCTCAGGATGGGCTAAAATTAGTGATATAGTTTAATTTATCGCGAAGTGTGTACCCACATTTACTCTCACAGTGGATTACGCCATCAGTGGTTAAACTATAAGACCATATATTTGACTCCAAAGGTTCAACATAGAGACCGCAACTGTGCAGTACTACTATTATTCTTTGTGATTAATCAGTGACGGTCTGCTGGTACCATTGTTTGTAATACTGCTGGTAGTCCATCTCTTTGTGTAAAGTGTGTCACCATCCATAGTTGTGCAGAAGGAGTGTGGGAAATACTGTTTACTGTTGGTGTGTTTGGGGGATTTTGGGACGTATAACCAGGGCCGTTTCTAGACAATTTGGCTCCCAGTGCGAGATTTCAAAATGCGCCCCCCCCCCCCCCATTGCTCTATAAAAAATTGCGTGCCCCCCATACAGCCATAAAAAGAAAAACCATGCGCGCGCTCCCGACAAGGTTGTGTGGCCTGATTAAAGTGGGCGTGGCCTCGTCTGATATCATCACACCCACCACAGGAAGAAAAAAAAAAAGTCCCCTTTTTACACATTAGGCAGGCAAGTGTCCCCATATTACACAGCGCGGCAGGCAGGTGTCCCCATATTACACAGCGCGGCAGGCAGGTGTCCCCATTTTACACAGCGCGGCAGGCAGGTGTCCCCATTTTACAAAGTGCGGCAGACAGGTATCCCCATTTTACACAGTACGGCAGGCAGATATCCCCATTTTACACAGTACGGCAGGCAGATATCCCCATTTTACACAGCAAGCAGGCAGGTATCCCCATTTTACACAGTGCGGCAGGCAGGTATCCCCATTTTACACAGTGCGGCAGGCAGGTATCCCCATTTTACACAGTGCGGCAGGCAGGTTTCAAGTGGGGGGGAAGGAAGGGGGAGAGGGAGAGAATACTTACAACTTCCCGCTCTTCGGGTCCCGCCGACTCACGTCCCTCGCGCCGGCTGCCTCCTCCTTCCTTATCACCTCTCCTCCCTCTCCGCGAGCGCTCCTGCTCGGGGGGGGGCGGAGTTTTGCGGAATGACGAGTTTGCGTCGTGACATCACGACGCAAACGCGTCATTCCATGAAACTCCACCCCCCCAAGCAGGAGCGCTCGGGGAGAGGAGATAAGGAGTAACAAAGTGCTGCGGCGGGCGCCCCGTGCGGTTGCACGGCTCGCCCACCGCTAGAAACGGCACTGCGTATAACTACAGAACACGGACTTGGGTAAGCAGGGGCAATAGAGTGAAACTTTGCCTAGAGCACCTAGAAACCTAGCACCGGCCCTGTGCCTGCTTACTGCCGCACCAACTGACAAACTGAGCTCCTGTGCTGGGAGTAGGCAGCGCTAGGCATTCTGGGAACAGTTAAAGCTTTGAGTCTGTTGGTGCCTCGGATCAAGATCCTACTCTATACCCCATTGTTGCTGGGGGTCATTCCGAGTTGTTTGCTCTTTTGCCGATTTTCGCAACGGAGCGATTAAGGCAAAAATGCGCATGCGCTAAATATTTTAGCTCAAAACTTAGTAGATTTACTCACGTCCGAACGAAGAATTTTCATTGTTGAAGTGATCGGAGTGTGATTGACAGGAAGTGGGTGTTTCTAGGCGGAAACTGGCCGTTTTCTGGGAGTGTGCGGAAAAACACAGGTGTGCCAGGATAAAACGCGGGAGTGTCTGGAGAAACGGGGGAGTGGCTGGCTGAACGCAGGGCATGTTTGTGACGTCAAACCAGGAACGAAACGGGCTGAGCTGATCGCAGTGTAGGAGTAAATCTCGAGCTACTCAGAAACTGCTAAGAATTTTCTATTCGCAATTCTGCTAAGCTAAGATAAACTCCCAAAGGGCGGCGGCCTAGCTTGTGCAATGCTGCTAAAATCTGCTAGCGAGCGAACAACTCGGAATGACCCCCACAGTGTGTTCAATTTAGTATCCTGTCAGAACATGCCTCTCCATTACTCACTTCCCAGAAACAACTGATATGTGGCAGTATAATTAATGCTGCTACAGCCACTTAGTGAACTAGAAATATCGCAGTATGTCCATACTATGGGGGTAATTCCAAATTGATCGCAGCAGGATTTTTGTAAGCAATTGGGCAAAACCATGTGCACTGCAGGGGAGGCAGATATAACATGTGTAGAGAGAGTTAGATTTGGGTGGACTGTGTTCAATCTGCAATCTAATTTGCAGTGTAAAAATAAAGCAGCCAGTATTTACCCTGCACAGAAACAAAATAACCCACCCAAATCTAACTTTCTCTGCACATGTTACATCTGCCTCCCCTGCAGTGCACATGGTTTTGCCCAATTGCTATCAAAAATCCTGCTGCAATCAACTTGGAATTACCCCCAATATGAGGACAATATTATACCAACAGCATTTTAGTTAGTGTCTAGAATGACTGACAATGGGTCTCAGTTTTTATGTCCAAACTCTAATACATGCATATTTATAAGATTCACTGTAGTCTCTCTCAGTGAGTGCTGACAGTTCTCAGCACATACTGTAGACATGCACCTTTGGAAGATTGTTATATAAAACTACGCCCCGTTAACCCCTGCACACCTTTGGACATACGCAGGCCGGTAGATAACAGAATCAGAAACACAGGGCAGTATAGAGGGCATACAGAAATGGGGTCTGGTTGAGAAAAAATAGAGAGGCATAAAAGGGGAGAAAGGGAATGTACAGAAAAGCTGTGCGATCGGTAAAGGATAGGGAAAGGCAGGGTGATAGGGAAAGGATAAAGAGAGAGAAGGTGTTAGACAGAAAATACCGTTGCAAGAGGCTACGACCCGTTAACCCCTGCACAGGCTTCAGCTGTGCTATAATTGTTATTATATGGAGTATTACCTGCAAAAAAGTTTATGCTAGTGGGTAAATATTGCAAGGGGGAAGGGCGTGCGATTGTCAAGGGGGCGTAGCCCTTTGTGAGGGCGTAAAGAGAGGTCGCAGGGCACAATGAATAACATAGTGTAGTATATACTGCTAGTGTATGCAGCGCAGCTTACACACACAGTCGTCACAGGTATCAGAGCCGCGTATACACACAATGGACACAGGTAGCTGAGCCGCTTATACACACAATGGCCACAGGTAACGGAGCCACGTATCCACACAGGTAGCAGAGCCACTTATACACACAGCGCCCACAGGTAGCAGAGCCGCTTATACACACAGTGCCCACAGGTAGCAGAGCCGCTTATACATACAGTGCCCACAGGTAGCAGAGACGTTTATACACAAAGTGCCCACAGGTAGCAAATCAGTTTATACACACAATGACCACAGGCAGAAGTGGTGCTTATACACACAATGGCCCCCGGTAGCAGTGCCACTTCTACACACAATTCCCATAGGTAACAGAGGCGCTTATACACACAGTGGCCACAGGTAGCTGAGCCGCTTATACACACAATGGCCACAGGTAGCAGCACCACTTACACACATAATGGCCACTTTTAGCAGCACCGCTTATACACACAAAGGCCACAGGTAGCAGTGGTGCTTATACACACAATGGCCACAAGGGAAGGGGAGTGTAGATGCTGTTGGTGGGGGAGGGGTGGGTGTGGGGGGCTGTGGATGAAGGAGGGGGTCTGGAGGTGGTGTGCGTGGGGGTGGGGCAATGTAGTGCGGGGGTATTTGGGGAGGTGGGGTTGCACGGACGTGAGGTTGGGTGTTAGGTGCTAGAAGTGCTGTGGGTGGAGGAGAGGTGGCTGCAGGGGAGCCGTGGATGGGGTCGGGAGGTGCTGTGGGAGGTGGTCCAGAGGTGCTGCGGGTGGAGGAGGTGTGGTAGGTCCACGAATGGGGGAAGGTGTCTATAGATGATTGGTGTGGGGGAGGGGGCCGGAGGTGCCGTGGTTGGGGGAGCGGCTGTGGGGGTGTGGTGGGGGTCTGGATGCGCTGCGGGCAGGGGAGTGGGCAGGGGGTGCTGCGGGTGTGGGTGCTACAGGTGGGGCAGGAGCCGGGAGTGCAGCGCGTGGGAGGGGGATGTGGTGGATGCTGTGGGTGGGAGGGTGGGCATGTGCCGCGGGTGGGGGGTGGATGTGGTGGATGCTGTTGGTGCTGCGGGTGGGAGAGGGAGTGCAGCGGGCGGGGGAGGGGTGTGTGCCGCGAGTGGGGTGCAGATGTGGTGGGTGCTGTGGGTGCCGTGGGTGGGGGAGGTGTGGGTGGGGTGGAAGGTGGGGGGGAGTGGGTATGGGAGGGGGGAGGTGCAGGGGTGCCGCGGGTGGGGGTGGGGCAGAGCGGGTGGGGTGTAGGGGGGAGAGGTGGATATGGAGGTGGGGTAGGTGCGGGGGTGCTGCAGGTGGGGGGAGGGGTGGGGGTTTTGCGGGTTGTGGGTGATATGGGTGGGGGAGGGGGTGGGAGTGCAGCGGGTAGGGGAGGAGTGTGTGGCAGGGTGGGGAATGGATGTGGTGGGTGCTGTGGGTGGGGGAGGGGCGGGAGTTCCATGGGTGAGGGAGGGGTGGGGGGTGCTGCGGGTGTGGGTGCTATGGGTGGGCAGTGTATGTGGTGGATACTGTGGGTGCTGCAGGTGGGGTGCAGGGTGCAGGGGAGAGGTGGGTATGGGGGTGGGGGAGGGGCAGGGGTGTCGCAGGTGGGGGAGGGGTGGGGTGCGCCACGGTTTGTGGGTGCTACGGGTGGGGGAGGGACAGATGTGGTGGGTGCCGCAGGTGGGGGAGGGGGCGGGAGTGCCGCGGGTAGGGGAGGGTGCGGGGGGTGCTGAAGGTGGGGGAGGGGGGGGAGTGTTGTGGGTGGGGGAGGGGTGTGTGCAGTGGGTTTGGGAGGGGCGGGAGTGCTGCGGGTGGGGGAGGGACGGTTAGTACTGCAGGTGTGGGTGCAACGGGTGGGGAAGGGGGCAGGAGTGCTGCGGGTGGAGGAGGGGCATATGCCGGGGTAGGGGAGGGGTGGGAGTACTGCAGGTGGGGGAGGGGTGGGGGGTGCTACAGATGTGGGTGCAATGGGTGGGGGAGGGGGCTGGAGTGCTGCAGGTGGGGGAGGGGTGGTGGGTGCTGCATGTGTGGGTTCAACAGATGGGGGAGGGGGCGGGAGTGCCGCAGGTAGGGGAGGGGCGTCTGCTGTGGGAGGGGCTGGAGTACCGTGGGTGGGGGGTGCCGCAGATGTGGGTGCTATGGATGGGGGAGGGGGCGGGAGTGCCGTGAGTGGGGGTGCCGCGGGGAGGAGGGAGGCGTGTGCCGCAGGTGGGGGCGGATGTTGTGAAGGCTGTGGGTGCAGCGGGTGGGACAGGCAGAGGTCATCCACGGCATTCTCCGCCGGAGTGTGCGGCAGCCGCAAGACTCACCGACTGCTGTGTCACCAGGGTGCAGTGAGTGTACAGGGAGGAGGGAAAGAGGGGACTAGGTGGAGACGGGGTGGGGATGGGGGGACCGAGGTAGGGGACTGTTCCTGGCCTGCATCCAGCCACTCAGATCTGTGCCTGTGAATCCGCCCAGCGTTAGAGGGCCAGGCACAGAATCACAGGGCTATTATATAGGAGATGTATCACTTGGTGTTCCCTCAGCAATATCTATCACACCTCCGCTTATTGTCCCTATCAATGGGGGCAGACAGCTGACATAATGCAATATTGGGTGGGGGTTTTTGTGTAAGGGTACCCAGATGGTGTAATACCTGCGACCGTAAAAGCGTACCACTGCTTACCTCAGATTGCGCCGCACCCTCCGTCCCGCTCCGCCAAGGCTACGAATAACTTTTCTTCGGGGCCTCTGCCCGGGGGTCAGTCTGGAAGCCGGCGGCTAGAGGAGACAAGGAATATTCTCACTGTGTGCCCACTCCTTCCTCGTAAGGGAATAAGTGGCACACCTGAGTGGCCGCGACGTTCACCGGTTAGGTGAATGTCATCATCGGCCCGTGGGCCTCAGCCACCCAAATCGTCACCTATTTGGCACTTGCGCACCAAGGTGGGAGCGAGCCCGCTAGGCCTAGCGGGGTCTCGCGACCGGCACTCAACACGGACAAGGACACACACTCACAGAGAATACTCACACTGGTACTCTTGTCAGCTTGCTTGACGAGAACTTCCGCTCCTGGGGAGAGAATGACAGCAGCCTCCCTACAACTAAACAAGGGCTACAACAGAACTGAGCCTAACTACTATAAACTACAAACGGTTCAACATGGTTGGCTACTTCACCTAATCTCCGTCAACAGGTCAAGCAACTACAGGTCACAGTGTGAATATAATACGAATGAGGATTACCTTCACCATCCGGTCCGATGCAGGTTCCACTACCTCGCCCCGGTTGAGACAGTCTCTCCGCGGCCCCTCCCCACCCCAAAGGCGTATACAGGACGCGAGGGCCAGCCGACCCCCCATGCCCAGCCTGCAATGGACCCCGCGCGAGCTGTCACACAGCTCACCCACTGGAGTACCCAAAGGACGGGGCTCCGCCTGAACTAGGATCGTCTCTCCCTGCCTAAGGACCTTGATTCGCCTCCGGGCCTTCTCCTGGCCGTGACACGGGCCTAGAGCCCGATTGCAGCCTCAGGCCTAGTGCCCGCCTGAGTCAGTGCCCGCTGGATGACCTGGCCTTGTGCCCAGGATCACCTTATAGGTACCTACTGCCCAAAGTATACTAGGGCCTAGCGCCCCCTAGCTATACCCCAGGCCTAAAGCCTGTTTCTGTTCCTCGGGCCTAGTGCCCGCCTATGGTGTGGCTGAGGGTGGCTCGGACCTAACGCCCGAACCCCCAGGTGGGTGAGAGGTCGGGTCTGGGCCTACAGGCCACGGGCCGAGTGGATCCTCGACTGCGCGTGGCCCCGGGCCCAGACACGGCGACTCACTGGTGCCCACGGGCCGGGTGGGCCCGACTATATGCCCACAGGCCGAGAGGGCCTGACTGTGCCCACGGACCTAATGCCCGAACACCCGGTGGTCTAGGGAGGGTAGGAGACTCGGCTCGAGGCCGCTTACCAGACCGTAGGGAAAGGCCGCAGTGGGAAGCTTCGTTAGCTCTTTTGCTTCCCACACACCGCGGCACTCTCCACCGGACCTCCTGCCATCTCGACGTCTTCTCCTTGGGCGTCACCTGTCACTCTCCACGGGGGCCTCTTCCGGCTTCCTCTGGCGCCTCTTCTGCTTCTCGGCCGCCGCCGCCACTTCTTCCCCTCGACCGCCGCTTCTTCTTCTTTTCTTCGGGAGCTCTTCACTGCTCCGGGTCCGGCGCCGACTGACTGCTCCCGCTCCGCTGTGTCTGTTATAAGACGCTGGGAGGGGGCGGCGCTATGACGCGACGAGCCCTGATTGGCTCGTCGCGGCATGCTCCCATTGGCTGACCAGGCGCGAGCCCTGATTGGCTCCCGCCCGGCGCCATCCTTGCCTCGCCGCGCCGTGATTGGAGGGGCTTGAATCCCACCGGATGCAAGCCCCTCCACGCCGGAGACCCGCCGCAATGCCGCTTGTGTCCCGCCGCTGTCCGCCCGGGGGGAACGGAGGTAAGCGACCTCCCCCGTCCCCCCAACCCGCTGTCCTCTCACATTTCCCCCCCCCCCCGTTTCCTTTGTAGTCCCTACAAAGATGTGGGCCGTGGCTGACTCTCCCGATGGCGGGGGGTCCAGTGCCCCTTCGGGCGGCGGATCCCACCAATCATCCTCCTCCAATTCAGGGGTAGCCTCTGGAACTGTTTCAATGGGGAGCAGATCCTCAAAGAGGCAAGGACGCAGCATGTTCCTATGCAAAGTGCGGGCACGTCCACTCCTGTCTTCCGCCTTTACTTCATAAACGGGGTTGTCAGGAGACACTCGCCGCTGCACAATGTATGGCATCACCTCCCATCGCTCGCTCAACTTGTTCCTAGGACGTTTCTCTTGGACTAACACTCTTTGCCCCTCCGCGAATGGTCCTCCTAACGACCTCCCGGGACTAGGGTGTAAGTTGGATCCAATGTTCCCCGCCGCCACTTCCCGGGCGACCGTCAGGCGGCGTTTCTGCTCCTCAATCCATCCACTGTGCGTCCACTGCTCCTCCTCCACTGGTAGGGACAGGTCGAGATCCTGCAGGTCCTTCTCTGGTCGGCCAAACAACAGAAAATACGGCGAGAACCCCGTGGTCTGGTGCACTCTGTTGTTATATACCCACACCAATTCCGGGACAAAGTCGGGCCAACGCCGCTTCTTGTCAGCCTCCAGGACCCTCAGCATTTGTAGCAGCGTCCGGTTGAATCGCTCGCAGGCTCCATTTCCCTGTGGGTGGTACGGGGTGGTCCTTGATTTGTTCATGCCATAGGTGCGACACAGCCGTTCCATCACCCGACCTTGGAAGCACGCACCCTGATCGGAATGGACGCGCTCCGGGCAGCCGTACCTTCGGATAAAATGCTCGACAATAGCCTTAGCCGCCGTGTCGGCAGTCTGATCCATGGTAGGGACAACCACTGTAAATTTGGTAAAGTGGTCGGTCATCACGATAGCGTACTGGTACCCACGCACAGATTCTCCTATCAAGACATAGTCCACCTAGAGGAGCTCAAGGGGTCTGGTGGTCCTGATGGTCTGCACTGGTGCCCGTTGTTCGCCACTTTTGGTAACAGCACACCTCCTACAGGTCTGACACACACCCTCCACCAGGGCCTGCAAACCTGGGAAGAAATACTGCCGACTGATCCATTGCAGGGTCTTTTCTGTCCCAAAATGGGCGCCTTCTTCGTGTGCTTCAGTCACCAGACCACGGGCTAAATCTCTGGGGAGAACAACCTGCCACACCTTCCGGAGCTCCTGCTCGAGATATGCCTGGCGGCACAATACCCCTCCTCGTACGGTCAATCGTTCCCACTGATGTACCAGCTTTTTGCCCCACGGGCTAAGCTGCAGCCTCTCCGCCGAGGACGGCCAGTGCTCCCGCTCCTTCCACCCACGCACACACTGCACCTCTTGATCCTGCCCTTGTGCTATGGCCCAGTCCGGCAAGGTCTTCTGTAGCAGAATCCCGCACGTCACCTTGGGCCCGGGTGAGCTGGGAATCATTCTAATAAGGTCAGGGATCTCCTGACCCTCCCTCTCTTCATCCGTGGGCCCCGTAGGTAGCCCCACCGGATAGCGGGATAAGGCATCCGCATTCGTATTCGCCTTACCCGGGCGATATCGAATTTTAAAGGAGAACTTGGCCAAGCGTGCCACCCAACGCTGCTCCAGAGCGCCCAACTTAGCTGTATGCAGGTGCGACAGGGGGTTGTTATCCGTGACCACTTCGAAGTCGGCGGCGATCAGGTACTCCGCAAACTTCTCGGTGACCGCCCAGATGACTGCCAGCAATTCTAGCTTGAACGAGCTGTAGTCGTCAGGATTCCGCTCCGACTCCCGGAGACTCCGACTCCCATAAGCAATAACTCGTTCCTGGCCTTCCTGCAGCTGGGAGAGTACAGCCCCTTGGTGGCTCCCGTCTGTGTACAATATGAATGGCTTGTCAAAGTCAGCATAAGCCAGTACGGGGGCCTGGGTGAGGGCTTGTTTCAGACCCGTGAAGGCAACCTCCTGCGCTTGGTCCCACGCCACTGCCCGATTCCGCACATCCGTGGCAACACCTCGCAACAGTCCATGTAGGGGGCCTGCGATCTTGGCAAAGTCTCGAATAAACCGCCGATAGTAGCCCACCAATCCAAGAAATGCCCTCAACTCCGTCACGTTGCCCGGGGTCCTCCATTCTTGGACTGCGGCAATTTTGTCGGGGGTGGTCCGCACCCCTTCCTCTGAGACCACATGGCCCAGGTATTCCAAGCTGGACTTCAAGAGGTGGCACTTCCTGGGTTTTAATTTGAGGCCGTATTGTTCCAGTCATTGAAGCACTTGTTCCAACCTATGCAAGTGTTCCTCCAGGGTGGGGGCAAACACTATAATGTCGTCCAAATAGATGAGGATTGCTTCAAAGTTCAAGTCCCCGAGACAGCGCTCCATAAGGCGCTGGAATGTGGCCGGTGCAGTGGAGAGCCCGAAGGGCATTCGACAGAAATCAAAAAGCCCCATGGGCGTAATGAATGCCGTCTTCGCCTGGTCTTTCTCCACCACGGGCACCTGCCAGTACCCACTGGCCAAATCCAGCGTGGAAAAGAAGCGCGATTTCCCCAGAGCCGCCAGTGACTCCTCAATGCGGGGCAATGGATAAGCGTCCCGGACGGTGCAGCTGTTAAAGCTCCTGTAGTCCCGTCTTTCTTCTTTACCAGCACAATGGGGGCAGCCCATGGGCTCTTACTTTCCTTGATGACGCCGTTGGCCAGCATTTGTTGGATCATGGTCTTGACCTCCTGGTACAGCTTCGGGGGAATCTGCCGATAGCGCTCCCGAGCAGGTAGACTGTCACCGGTGTTGATCTCATGTTCTATCTCGGTCGTGTGGCCAAAGTCTTCCTCGCTGCGGGAGAACGACTTCTGTCATGCCCACAGCATTTGCCTTACCCCGCCTACCTCTGCCGTACTACAGCCCTCCAGTGATACATCCATCTGTTTCAGAATCACGTCCCCGTTCCACTCCGCGGTGGGTTCTTGTTTCTCCTCGAGGGCGACGGCCAACGTCCAAGGCTCGCATGCATCCGGCTTTAAGGTAACCCTAGGGCCTGGCTCGATACCACCCTCAGGGATAGCCTCTAGATGGGCTAGCACCGACCTGGCCGGGATCTTAATTGGCGAGTTCCCCAGGTTGCACACCCGTAGGGGTACGGTACCATCCCGTACGACCGCTACGGTTCTGGCCAACAGCAAACCGGCCTCCACTTGTCTGAACCAACAAGGTTCTATCACAACCTCCCTTCCTTCCAGCCGCTGCTGTGCACGGACGGGTACTTCTAGGACCACCTCCTGTCTTGCTGGGATCTTCACCTTTTGGTTATGCCGCGTCTTGATCAGGCCTAGGGGCCGCAAGGCTTCCACGGAGGCGGTCTCCTCTTTCCGCTGGACGACCCTCTGGAAAGCTTGTTGCACCGGCTTCTGCACACCCAGATACTTCCAGTATTGGGGGCCCTTATCGTGTACGAGTACTTGATCCAGACTCCGCAGGATGTTCCCCAGAATCACCGGCCCATGGTGAAACTCCTCGCCGCTCACTACTACGAACCCTTTTTTTCCAAGGGATTGTCCATACACCTCCACTTCGATCCACACGACCCCTTTTACGGGAATGGGGAGGTTGTTTGCAGCCACCAGTATCACCCAATTCCCGACACTGGTGGTCGTGAGATGGGCATAGTCTTCCCTAAACCGTTTCTCGGATATGGTGGACACTTGCGACCCGGTATCCAAAAGGCAACGTTGATCCCTCCCTCCTAACTTTGCCACTACCGTGGGACACTCACCGAACAAGTCGGATCAGTTGACGACATCTACTCGCGCGCCGTCTTCCCCCGCGGATTGTCCCGCTACCGCGAGGGACCTTAGTTTAAAGGTCTCCTACGTCCCTCCCTTCCGGGGCGGCGGCCCGGGCAATCCCGAGCGAAATGTCCAGGCTCCTCACATTCCCAACACACCAACTCGCGGGGTCCTCGCGGGCACACCTCCCCTCCCCGACGTCCAGCAGTCTCCGATTCCCTTTTCCTCCGAGGGTTTTTTTCCTTGGAACAATCCTTGTCGTCCCAACCCCTCTTTTCGGGGTCGACGTCCCGGCTTTCTGCCCGTTCCACCCTCTGTCTTAACTGGGACACTTCGTCCTGGACGAGAAGGAGCGTGGTGGTTAACTCCTTGATGCAGCCCTCCAAGGGACTAATCTCCGGCGTCCGGACCCTATCTATCGGTTGGGTGGGTGGTGTGGACACGGCGCTGGAACTAAGCTCCGCATTTTCTTCTTTCTTCAGCGCCATCCCCAACACCTCGAAGAAGGTGAGCTTGCCATCCCCATCGACCTTATCCTGGAGGTAGTTCCGCAGGGACCTGCTCCTCAGCCCACCTATTAGAATACCTCTCAAGGTGGAATCCGGATCCTCCGTCATCAACTCTTCGTCCTCCCTCGTCTGGATCTCACTCATGTATTCTGGATCGCGTTAGCGAACTGAGAAATCGTCCCGTCTTCCCTTTGAATCCGTGCGAACACATGCTTCTTCAGCGTGGTGGTGGTGGCCTTTTCCCCATACACGCCCTTCAGAATGACGAAGACGTCGGCCAGGCTTCTACGAAGCCGCTCAGGACGTACTCTCACTGTCTTCCGGGCATCGCCAGTCAGGACCTTCAATGCCAAATTCACCTGTACCCGTTTCGGAATCTGGTAGAGGTCGATAGTGGTTTCCAACTGTTCGATCCACTCCGTCAAGGGCATATTCTGCCCGTCGAACTTGTCGAGGTGGTTGAGGGCTGCTCCGATGGGTAACCTGGCCTGAGGCTGATCACTGGGCGAGTCAATCGCCTCATCGGAAGGCTCGCCGCTGTCGTTTTCCGGCTTGTCTGCTTCTTGATCCATCTTCCCCAGGTATCCTGCCGACTACGCCAAATGTAAGGGTACCGAGATGGTGTAATACCTGCGACCGTAAAAGCGTACCACTGCTTACCTCCGATTGCGCCGCACCCTCCGTTCCGCTCCGCCAAGGCTACGAATAACTTCTCTTCGGGGCCTCTGCCCGGGGGTCAGTCTGGAAGCTGGCGGCTAGAGGAGACAAGGAATATTCTCACTGTGTGCCCACTCCTTCCTCGTAAGGGAATAAGTGGCACACCGGGGTGGCCGCCACGTTCACCGGTTAGGTGAATGTCATCATCGGCCCGTGGGTCTCAGCCACCCAAATCGTCACCTATTCGGCACTTGCGCACCAAGGTGGGAGCGAGCCCGCTAGGCCTAGCGGGGTCTCGCGACCGGCACTCAACACGGACAAGGACACACACTCACAGAGAATACTCACACTGGTACTCTTGTCAGCTTGCTTGACGAGAACTTCCGCTCCTGGGGAGAGAATGACAGCAGCCTCCCTACAACTAAACAAGGGCTACAACAGAACTGAGCCTAACTACTATAAACTACAAACGGTTCAACATGTTTGGCTACTTCACCTAATCTCCGTCAACAGGTCAAGCAACTACAGGTCACAGTGTGAATATAATACAAATGAGGATTACCTTCACCATCCGGTCCGATGCAGGTTCCACTACCTCGCCCCGGTTGAGACAGTCTCTCCACGGCCCCTCCCCACCCCAAAGGCGTATACAGGACGCGAGGGCCAGCCGACCCCCCGTGCCCAGCCTGCAATGGACCCCGCGCGAGCTGTCACACAGCTCACCCACTGGAGTACCCAAAGGACGGGGCTCCGCCTGAACTAGGATCGTCTCCCTGCCTAAGGACCTTGATTCGCCCCCGGGCCTTCTCCTAGCCGTGACACGGGCCTAGAGCCCGATTGCAGCCTCAGGCCTAGTGACCGCCTGAGTCAGTGCCCGCTGGATGACCTGGCCTTGTGCCCAGGGTCACCTTATAGGTACCTACTGCCCAAAGTATACTAGGGCCTAACACCCCCTAGCTATACCCAAGGCCTATAGCCTGTTTCTGTCCCTCGGGCCTAGTGCCCGCCTAGTCAGTGCCCGCTGGATGACCTGGCCTTGTGCCCAGGGTCACCTTATACGTCCCTACTGCCCAAAGTATACTAGGGCCTAGCGCCCCCTAGCTATACCCCAGGCCTTTAGCCTGTTTCTGTCCCTCGGGCCTAGTGCCCGCCTACGGTGTGGCTGAGGGTGGCTCGGACCTAACGCCCGAACCCCCAGGTGGGTGAGAGGTCGGGTCTGGGCCTACAGGCCACGGGCCGAGTGGATCCTTGACTGCGCGTGGCCCTGGGCCCAGACATGGCGACTCACTGGTGCCCACGGGCCGGGAGGGCCCGACTATATGCCCACAGGCCGAGAGGGCCTGACTGTGCCCACGGGCCTAATGCCCGAACACCCGGTGGTCTAGGGAGGGTAGGAGACTCGGCTCGAGGCCGCTTACCAGACCGTAGGGAGAGGCCGCAGTGGGGAGCTTCGTTAGCTCTTTTGCTTCCCACACACCGCGGCACTCTCCACCGGACCTCCTGGTGGGCTCATCTTCTCCAGCCGTCTCGACGTCTTCTCCTCGGGCGTCGCCTGTCACTCTCCGCGGGGGCCTCTTCCGGCTTCCTCTGGCGCCTCTTCTGCTTCTCGGCCGCCGCCCTGCCGCCGCTTCTTCTCCTCGACCGCCGCTTCTTCTTCTTCTTCTTTTTTTCGGGAGCTCTTCATTGCTCCGGGTCCGGCGCCGACTGACTGTTCCCGCTCCGCTGCGTCTGTTATAAGACGCTGGGAGGGGGCAGCGCTATGACGCGGCGAGCCCTGATTGGCTCGTAGCGGCATGCTCCCATTGGCTGACCGGGCGCGAGCCCTGATTGGCTCCCGCCCGGCGCCATCCTTGCCGCGCCGTGATTGGAGGGGCTTGAATCCCACCGGATGCAAGCCCCTCCACGCCGGAGACCTGCCGCAATGCCACTTGTGTCCCGCCGCTGTCCGCCCGGGGGGAACGGAGGTAAGCGACCTCCCCCGTCCCCCCAACCCGCTGTCCTCTCACATTTGGAATCTGCACTGGACCAGATTGTACAATAATTGTTATACAATTTTTATACCATATGCGGCAAGAATGGTAACCAACATATAGCTACCGACTATTATCTATTATAGCAGGACCAGTTAATGGCATTATTCAGATATGTCACATCTGCTTTGCATTCCATGTAATAGATCCATTGTCACTGTAGTTTCAGCATTACATCCCTATTGTTTCGATTTTAGCTACCTATTGGTCTGCCATCAGGTCAATCATGTCTCCCTACAAGGAGATTGGCTAATACATCTGTTAAGAGACACACGGAGGGCTCACAGATCAGACGATCATGTGAACAAGCTCCTCCCAACGAAACGCGCGTCACTTCCGGCCCGACACCCGACTTCCGGGACCTCCGTAACGGGGCTTCGACCGCGGGCGGACTCCTCTCCAGCAAATGTAGCAAGTAGAGCACCGCTCTGTGCAGCAGGTTATAGCTCTCTGGTCAGGTTTCACCCCCGTGTACCCAGCGCAGGTACAGGGGAGACGCTTCACCCACTCTGTTCATGCTGCACAGACAGGACCGTTTCACCAGCAACAAGTTTTCTGGAAAGAACACCTGCCTGACCTTTCCCTGGTTACTGTATACATGCACAGGGTATTCACCCAGTGTAGGGAAACCATTTATCAGCTGTTAATTTATTGGTGCATCAATTAATTATTTAATCATTCAATTAATTAATTCTCTCTAGTATCAGCGCTACCAACTTAGTCAGGCATTTATTTATTTTGACCACAGGCATCCCGACTGGCCTATACAATACTATCACTAGTGTTTATTTACAGATAGTCTGTCTTCACTAATTGTGACTATTATTTAATATAACTGTATCCTTTCTTAACAGACTATCAGCTGCTTTCACAGCTTAAGTGCTGGATTCAATGTGAATTCCTCAGGAATTTTTTATCTTGTTATATGAGTCAGTATTCTGCAACATTTTCAGCAATTCATCACTGTGACAATTATTTAATAACAACTGTATCTTTCAGCAATAGACAGACAGCTGCCTTTGCAGCCCATGTGGTGTATTCTAAGTGTATTGTCATGTTGCTATATGAATCAGTATTCTCACAATATATTCAGCAACTCATTATTGTGGCCATTATTTAAATACAATTGTATCTTTCTGTAATAAGACTGATAGCTGCTCAGGCAGCCTTTGTGCTGGAATCTATGTCAATCTTTATGTATGATTCAACATATTTCTGCTACATTCATACCTCATTAATTAGGACATACCACTCTCATAATTGTTTCAACACAATTCGTTCGTGGTAAATCTTGTATGTGTTTTTACCACAATTCTTGTGTGGGGGATTTCCCATGCAGTGCCGTTTCTAGCGGCGGGCGAGCCGTGCAACCGCACGGGGTGCCCGCCGCGGCACTTTGTTACTCGTTATCGCCTCTCCCCGAGTGCTCCTGCTCGGGGGGCGGAGTTTCGCGGAATGACGCGTTGCGTCGTGACGTCACGACGCAAACGCGTCATTCCGCGAAGCTCCGCCCCCGAGCAGGAGCGCTCGGGGAGAGGCGATAAGGAGAATGCATGGAAGGAGGAGGCGGCCGCCGGCGCGAGGGACGAGAGCCGGTGGGACCGAAGAGCGGGAAGACGTAAGTATTCTCTCTCTCTCCCTCCCCCTTCCTTCCCCCCACTTGAAACCTGCCTGCCGCACTGTGTAAAATGGGGACACCTGCCTATGGGGAAACCTGCCTGCCGCACTTTGTAAAATGGGGACACCTGCCTATGGGGATACCTGCCTGCCGCGCTGTGTAAAATGGGGGCACCTGCCTGCATACTGTGTAAAATGGGGATATCTGCCTACCGTACTGTGTAAAATGGGGATACCTGCCTGCCGCACTGTGTAAAATGGGGATATCTGCCTGCCGTGCTGTGTAAAATGGGGATACCTGCCTTCTGTACTGTGTAAAATGGGAATTCCTGCCTGCCGCACTTTGTAAAATGGGGATATCTGCCTGCCGCACTGTGTAAAATGGGGATACCTGCCTGCTGTACTGTGTAAAATGGGGAACCCTGCCTGCCGCACTGTGTAAAATGGGGGCACCTGCCTGCTGTACTGTGTAAAATGGGGGCACCTGCCTGCTGTACTGTGTAAAATGGGGGCACCTGCCTGCTGTACTGTGTAAAATGGGGATACCTGCCTGCCGCACTGTGTAAAATGGGGGCACCTGCCTGGGTACTGTGTAAAATGGGGATATCTGCCTGCCGCACTGTGTAAAATGGGGATATCTGCCTGCTGTACTGTGTAAAATGGGGATACCTGCCTGCTGTACTGTGTAAAATAGGGACACCTGCCTGCATACTGTGTAAAATGGGGATATCTGCCTGCCGCACTATGTAAAATGGGGGCACCTGCCTGCCGCACTGTGTAAAATGGGGACACCTGCCTGCGTACTGTGTAAAATGGGTATACCTGTCTGCGTACTGTGTAAAATGGGGATACCTGCCTTCCGCACTGTGTAAAATGGGGGCACCTGCCTGCTGCACTGTAAAATGGGGATACCTGCCTGCCGCACTGTGTAAAATGGGGATACCTGCCTGTCGCACTTTGTAAAATGGGGATATCTGCCTACCGTACTGTGTAAAATGGGGATACCTGCCTGCCGCACTGTATAAAATGGGAATACCTGCCTGCCGCACTGTGTAAAATGGGGATACCTGCCTGCCGCACTGTGTAAAATGGGGATACCTGCCTGCCGCACTGTGTAAAATGGGGATACCTGCCTGCCGCACTGTGTAAAATGGGGATACCTGCCTGTGTACTGTGTAAAATGGGGATACCTGCCTGCCGCACTGTGTAAAATGGGGATACCTGCCTGCCGCACTGTGTAAAATGGGAATACCTGCCTGCCGCACTGTGTAAAATGGGGATACCTGCCTGCCGCACTTTGTAAAATGGGGATACCTGCCTGCCGCACTGTGTAAAATGGGGATACCTGCCTGTGTACTGTGTAAAATGGGGATACCTGCCTGTCGCACTTTGTAAAATGGGGATATCTGCCTACCGTACTGTGTAAAATGGGAATACCTGCCTGCCGCACTGTGTAAAATGGGGATACCTGCCTGCCGTACTGTGTAAAATGGGGATACCTGCCTGTGTACTGTGTAAAATGGGGATATCTGCCTGCTGCGCTGTGTAAAATGGGGATACCTGCCTGCCGCACTGTGTAAAATGGGGGCACGTGCCTGCTGCGCTGGGTAAAATGGGGATACCTGCCTGCAGCACTGTGTAAAATGGAGGCACGTGCCTGCTGCGCTGTGTAAAATGGGGTTACCTGCCTGCCGCACTGTGTAAAATGGGGACACCTGCCTGCCGCACTGTGTAAAATGGTGACACCTGCCTGCCGCGCTGTGTAAAATGGGGATACCTGCCTGTCGCACTTTGTAAAATGGGGATATCTGCCTACCGTACTGTGTAAAATGGGGATACCTGCCTGCCGCACTGTGTAAAATGGGAATACCTGCCTGCCGCACTGTGTAAAATGGGGATACCTGCCTGCCGCACTGTGTAAAATGGAGATATCTGCCTGCCGCACTGTGTAAAATGGGGATACCTGCCTGCGTACTGTGTAAAATGGGGTCACGTGTCTGCCGCGCTGTGTAAAATGGGGATATCTGCCTGTTGCACTGTGTAAAATGGGGATATCTGCCTGCCGCACTGTGTAAAAGGGGGATATCTGCCTTCCGCACTGCGTAAAATGGGGGCACCTGCCTGCCGCACTGTGTAAAATGGGGATACCTGCCTGCTGCACTTTGTAAAATGGGGATACCTGCCCGCGTACTGTGTAAAATGGGGATACAGTATCTGCCTACCGTACTGTGTAAAATGGGGATACCTGCCTGCCGCGCTGTGTAAAATGGGGACACCTGCCTGTCGCGCTGTGTAAAATGGGGACACCTGCTTGCCCCACTGTGTAAAATGGGGATATCTGCCTGCCGCACTGTGTAAAATGGGGATATCTGCCTGCCGCACTGTGTAAAATGGGAATACCTGCCTGCCGCACTGTGTAAAATGGGGATATCTGCCTGCCGCACTGTGTAAAATGGGGATACCTGCCTGCGTACTGTGTAAAATGGGGGCACGTGCCTGCCGCGCTGTGTAAAATGGGGATATCTGCCTGCCACACTGTGTAAAATGGGGATATCTGCCTGCCGCACTGGGTAAAATGGGGATATCTGCCTGCCGCACTGTGTAAAATGGGGATATCTGCCTGCCGCACTGTGTAAAATGGGGGCACCTGCCTGCCGCACTGTGTAAAATAAGGATACCTGCCTGCTGCACTTTTTTTGTAAAATGGGGATACCTGCCTGCGTACTGTGTAAAATGGGGATATCTGCCTACCGTACTGTGTAAAATGGGGATACCTGCCTGCCGCACTGTGTAAAATGGGGATACCTGCCTGCTGCACTTTTTTTGTAAAATGGGGATACCTGCCTGCGTACTGTGTAAAATGGGGATATCTGCCTACCGTACTGTGTAAAATGGGGGCACCTGCCTGCCGCACTGTGTAAAATGGGGACACTTGCCTGCTGTAATGTGTAAAAAGGGGACTTTTTTATTTTTATTTTTTCCCCTGTGGTGGGTGTGATGATATCAGATGATGCCACGCCCACTTTAACGAGACCACGCCCATTTTAATCAGGCCACACACCTTTGTCGGGAGCGCGCGCACCGAAGGCGCGCGTATGCTTTTTCTCTTTATGTCTATATGGGGGGGGGGGGGGCGCATTTTGAAATCTCGCACTGGGAGCGAAAATATCTAGAAACGGACCTATTCCCATGGGAGAGAAAATAATATGTCCATTCCTTTGAGGCTTTCTTTTTTACCCACCAATATTTTGGTTCCCCTGAAAACTGTGTTTCTTCTACACTACTCCATGGCAGCCATTACTCTGGGATTTATCCCTACTCCTAGATTTTAGACAGGAAGTTTTTTCTATTTTAGGATCCGCCCCTTCTGGGAATATAGGTCCGTCCGCCTCTGTCTTCCCCAGTCTTTTTTCCTGTCTCCTTAGATAGTGACAGTGTAGTCGTGTTATTTTATTTCAAATATGAGGCTTACCAGGATTTTCCCGGCCTAATGCGCCTCTGTGAGCCGCGGCTGGAAGGGGTTTGGCACCCAGGATCAATGGGCAGCATTGTAATTACTGCCTGTGGCAGTATAAAGCTGAAGGAAAACCATAATAATTGCTGCCTGTGGCAGTACAAATATGGAAAGTCACTGCTTGTTTTATGGTACCTGCTTGGAGGAGACGGAATATACTGAACTGAAGTGCAGGGACGACCAGCTGGCTGGATTACTGTGAGTGCCCCCGCTCCCGTTGCCGCTAGCGACCGCCAAGACGCCGGAGACTGGAGGGCGGAAGTCGCGCTGAGCCTGGAGGGCAGCGCTGGACGCGGCGGGCGGAAGTGCGCGGCCGAATACCGGAAGTTGCCGTGTATCGGTCTGCGCATGCGCCGCCCGAAGGCTGAGAGTCAGAGGGATAAAAATGGCGCGGTCCACCGCTGAGAGTGAGAGGGGTGCAGAGGATACTGTTCCCAGATATAAGGGAATAGATAATAATTGGAAAAGGATTACTGAAGACTTTATCAGCATGGATAAAGAGATGTCTCCCTCCACGCCTACATGTGCCCAGGAATGGTAAGCAGTCTCATTTAGGGCACTTATTATGTTATGTAGTTAGGGTGCTTAGTATATCATTTGCTTTGGTTGCAGTGTGTCTGATGTTCCTAGGAAAAGAACATGTAAAAAGAAGCATCATTTGGCTTGTTCTGGATGTAGGAAAAGTTTTTCAAGAGATAAACATAGCAAGTTATGCGATGATTGTGAAGCATCCCAGGGCCAATCTAAGCAGATTCAGGATCTGATGGAATGGATTAAAAAGTCATTCGTAACAAAGGATGAATTAAAGGAGCTTCAGGGGGCTAAAAGATCCAGGTCGCAGACCAGTCTAGATGCTGCTGAGGATTCAGATAGTCTCGTTGTATTGGATTATGCTGATAGTCCCTCTCTGGCAGAGTCGGAGGAGGCTCAGGAGCCAGATAGGTCGTTTAATTTGGATATAGTGGATAGCTTACTAAAGCATATGTATAGAGCTTTAAATATTAAGGATGAAGCACAGGAGGATGATGCTCAGGATCCTTTATTTGAAGATAGGATTAAGAAAAGCCGATGTTTTCCGGTGCATAAAGTGTTGAAGGAGATTATGTCAGTGCAGTGGCAGACTGCGGACAAGCGTCTCAATTATATGAAGAGGTTGGAGCGTATGTTTCCGGTACAGGATGTAGAATTCATTAAATGGTGTGAATTGCCTAAAGTGGATGCTGCTGTGGCAGAAGTTGTTTCCAAAACCACCATCCTGTTAGAAGACGGTGCGGTGCTTAAGGATGCGATGGACAAGAAGGTTGAGAGTTCCTTGAAAAAAGTCCACAAAGCATCAGCAGTGACGCTGAAGGCTGGGGTAGCGATGGCGTCAACAACCAGAACCCTGAGACTATGGGGGAACAACCTGCATCATGATTTGGAGGATCAGGTATCCAGACATCACCTGCAGAAAGACCTGGCTGTGATAATGAAGGCGGTGGAGTATCTGTGTGAGGCCTCTCTTGAGGTAGTAGAATATGCAGCAAAATCATTAGCGGCAGGTGTTGCGGCTAGAAGGTCATTGTGGCTGCGTACCTGGACAGCAGACGTCCACTCTAAAAATAGATTGGTAGCTCTTCCTTATGAAGGATCTCGCCTCTTTGGAAGTAAGCTGGAGTCCATAATCAATGTAATGTCAGGCGGTAAATCCGCAAAGCTGCCGTTTGATAGGAAAACAAGGTTTAGGGCTTCTTCACCTAAACAGCAGTTTAAAGAGGCCAGGTCATACAGGCCAGGTAGGCAGTATGGTAGATACACTCCAACAACTACCAGGCAGTCCTTTCGTCAGTCTGGCAGAAGAGGAAATAGGAAATTCTGACTATATGATGCCCCAGAGTGCTGCGCCAGTAGGAGGCAGATTAATGAAATTTGCGGATCAGTGGCAGGAGTCAACTCAAGAAGCCTGGGTATTAAAAGTAATCTCCCAGGGTTATCGCATAAGGAGCCGATAGGGCGGAATTTTGTGAAGTCAAAAAGTTTAACGTCAAAAGAACAGATAATAGCCTTTCAGGATATTATAGAAAACCTCATCAAAACACAGGCGGTTGTAAAGGTGCCGGTGGCAGAGGAGAGAAGAGGTTTTTATTCCAGGATGTTCCTGATTCAGAAACCATCAGGGGAATTCAGGGCCATTCTGGATTTAAGAAGTTTAAACAAATTTCTTATAAAGAAAAGGTTTCACATGGAAACATTGAAGACCATATTATTAGGGATAAAGCAGGAAGACTTTATGGCCTCTATAGATCTGAAGGACGCCTACTTTCATGTGCCAATTCACAGGGACGACCAGAGGTTTCTAAGGTTTTACGTCCTTGGAAAACACCTTCAATTACCTGCCTGCCGTTCGGCCTGTCTTCCTCACCGAGAGTCTTCACGAAAGTGCTTCTAGCTCTAGTGGCACATATGAGAGTGATGGGCATAGCATTATGGCCGTACCTGGACGACTTGCTGATCTGTGCGAGTACGAAAGCGACTCTAATAACAACTGTACAGAAGACTCTTCAGATTCTTCAAGCTCATGGTTGGCTAGTGAATTGGAAGAAGAGCAAGCTAGATCCAACACAAGGTCTGCAGTTCCTAGGTGTTTGGATAGATTCGAAAAAGTACACGGTAGCATTATCAGAAGACCGATGCAAAAAGATTCAAGATCTTTCATCCCTGGTTCAGGTAGAGGACAGCATTTCACTCCGTCTGGGCCTGCGTCTTGTGGGGATGTTGTCTTCTACGATAGATGTAGTACCCTGGGCCAGGTGGAAAATGAGAACGTTCCAGTGGGACATAATCAGAGCGGTCCGTATAGGCAGAGACCTAGACCACAAGATAATCCTCACTCAAGGAGCAAAGAAGTCCCTGGATTGGTGGATGGACCAGAGTTTAAGGCAGAGGTCAGTGTCCTTAGCACAACCCAAGTACGCTGTCTTAACAACAGATGCAAATGCCACAGGTTGGGGAGGTCATCTGTTAAGTCACACATGCCAGGGGTCATGGTCCACCCAAGAAAAACTCATGTCTTCCAACAAACGAGAAATGAGGGCAGTGTGGAATTTGATATGTTGTTTTCAGATGTTGCTGGTGCAGTCTCATCTGAGAGTGTTCTCGGACAATGTCACAGTCGTGGCATATTTAAACCGACAAGGAGGCACCAGAAGTCGAGATCTATGGGTGGAAGTAGCGAAGATTTTGGATTGGGCAGTACAAAATCTAAAGTCCATAACAGCCCTTCATGTTCCAGGAGAATCCAATTTAGTGGCGGATTACCTGAGCAGACACAAGGTATTACCAGGAGAATGGGAGCTGAATCCTCAAGTGTTCCACTTAATAGCACAGAGGTTTGGGTACCCTCAGATAGACCTGATGGCCACATCCCAGAATACGAAAGTGGAACATTTCTTTTCAAGGTACCAGTCTCCAAATTCCAACGGGACAGATGCTCTCTCCCAGAGGTGGAACTTCAGTCTCAGTTATGTGTTCCCTCCACTACCAATGATACCTCGAGTTCTACGGAAAATCAGAGAGGAGAAGGCGGTAGTAATAATAATTCTACCTCACTGGCCAAACAGAGTGTGGTTTCCCACGGTACTCAGAATGGCAATACAGGGTCCATGGATCTTACCAGTAGAACCAGAGCTACTACGTCAAGGACCAGTCTTTCACCCAAACCCACAGAGTCTTCATTTGACGGCGTGGAAGTTGAAAGGTCAATCCTGAGAACTAAAGGCCTTTCAGAACAGGTTGTCACCTTACTTATGAAAGCAAGGAAGAGCACCTCTTCAAAATCCTACTATAGAGTGTGGAAAAAATTTGGAGATTGGTTGGGAGATGATGCCGAAATCTCTAAGGTTGAAGTTCCTCAGGTACTGCAGTTCTTAAGCGAAGGTTTTCAGATGGGTTTGGCGGTATCAACCATCAAGGTACAAATATCAGCCTTAAGTATATTGCTGGATAGGAAGTTGTCGGAGGATAACCTGGTACAGAGATTCTGTCAAGCCATCAAGAGGGAACGTCCTAGAGTTAGATCAGTTATGCCAACCTGGGATCTGAACCTTGTTCTGAACACGCTGATGGATTCACCTTTCGAACCTCTGCGGGAAATCTCTTTAAAAATGCTTACCTGGAAGGTAGTTTTCCTCACGGCAATAACTTCAGCGAGAAGGGTTGAAGAACTACAGGCTCTCTGGGCTGAGGAGCCCTACCTGAATATTCTTCCAGACAGAATAATATTAAGGAATAATCCTGAATTTCTACCAAAAGCAGTATCAAACTTCCATATGAGTCAAGAAATCATTCTACCATCTTTCTTTCCGTACCCAACGGATGATTACGAAGAAAGACTGCATATGCTGGATGTTTTGCGGGCAGTCTCTATATACTTGGAGAGAGTGAAAGACTTCCGGAAAGTTAAGAATTTGTTTGTTCTACACTCTGGAGTCAAAAAAGGTGAATCACCTTCTAAAAACACGATTTCTAGGTGGATCACGGAATTGATTGCATTCACCTATCAAGAAAATGGCCGACCAGTTCCAGACCACATTAAGGCACACTCTACGAGGGCTGTGGCTACATCCTGGGCAAGGAAAGCACAGGTGTCGATTAAAGAGATATGTGCAGCAGCGACATGGTCGTCCATCCATACATTCACCAGACACTATGGCTTGGATGTCTCTGGTGGTCACTTTGGAGAAGCAGTACTGAAGGAAGCAACTGCATAAAGATTTACTTTAAGCATCATTTGGGTTCTGTGTGGTTTATTTCCCTCGCTACTAGGATGCTTTGGTATATCCCAGAGTAATGGCTGCCATGGAGTAGTGTAGAAGAAAGTAGCAAATTATACTTACCGATAATTTCATTTCTTCAAGATACTCCATGGCAGCCTAGTTTTCCCACCTCAGTATATCTTTGTTTTTTCTCAGGCTCCGTCAAGGAGACACTCAAAAGACTGGGGAAGCCAGAGGCGGACGGACCTATATTCCTAGAAGGGGCGGAGCCTAAAATAGAAAAAACTTCCTGTCTAAAATCTAGGAGTAGGGATAAATCCCAGAGTAATGGCTGCCATGGAGTATCTTGAAGAAATGAAATTATCGGTAAGTATAATTTGCTACTTTTTTCTTGGGGCAATAATTGCCTATTTATAACACCTTTCTCTGTACCTCCGTGCCTCAACTTGCTTAAGTAGTAGCTATCCCCCATGCTGAGAGGTATCCACTTTATTCTCTACAGCAGAGGTTCTCAAACTCGGTCCTCAAGGGCTCACACGGTGCATGTTTTGCAGGTAACTCAGCAGGTGCACAGGTGTATTAATTACTCACTGACACATTGTAAAAGGTCCACAGGTGGAGCTAATTATTTCACTTGTGATTCTGTGAGGAGACCTGCAAAACATGCACTGTGTGAGCCCTTGAGGATTGAGTTTGAGAACCTCTGCTCTACAGTCATACCATGCTGGACCTGCCCGATCTCGTCTGATCTTGGAAGCAAAGCAGCATTGGGCCCGGTCAGTACCAGAAAGGGTGACCCTCTGGGAATACTGGGTACTGTAGTATTAAGGAACATACCTTCCGCCGATCAGCAAATTCCATTGCAAGTAAACTATGCAGAATACTTACCTCAGCTGAATACTATAATAGGAGTCCGGATTCACAAAAGCCGGTTTTCTTGAATCTCTCTTATGAATACACAGGTGTATATCAAATCATAAGTTGATAGAGATAACAAGAATTTTCATATTTTCGCTCTTGACAAACGTCTAATATTAATACTCTCTTAAAATCCAGTGGCTGTACAGACAAACTTTCTGCCACCCACTTCAAATCAAGTGAGTGACATATCACCATATCGTTACCTAATACATGTTATTTAATACTTGTTTTAACCAATTATACTGATTTACACAGCAACATTTTTATATTATCTTTTTCGTTTGTAGAGTATATTAAAAGTTAAGTTTTATTGTTGCATATACATTCTATAAGTTTCATAACTTTACTAATCAGTCAATTTAAATAAAGTGTGCCCCAGAGAGACATAATAAAGTCTTTCTTTTGCTTCTCTGCAAAACAACCCTTAAATAATGCAATATTGTACATTCCTGTTATAACATTATCAAATAGACACACGTGGACACGCTGTGCCCTACACGCGTTTCACTGCACTGTAGCAGCTTCGTCAATAAACATTATTTTTGAATCCACTTATCTCGTACATTGGTATAATTGTGATAACCTTTCATCTCTCGCGTGTTGCCATGATTAAAAATTGTAAATACAGTTTATATATTTTTTTTTATTTAGTGATGATGTTTATTATATGGTATTTTAATATATATTATGATTATGTGGGACATGGTCCCTGTAATGCATTGATAGAGAGTATACTTAGCCAGCCACAAAGAATATATACGCATATACACCTGCAGCACACCTGTCTCTTATCATGAATAAGAGCAATTGATTGGAGGAGACTCTGCTTAAATAGAAGCGTGCATAACACAGGTGGTTACCTTCTGATGAAACCATTAAAATACTACAGCGGAGAAACGCGTTAAGGGCACCCTGCTATTGTGCTTTGAAACAATTATCGGACTGTGGGACAGACCCTATTGCCGCAGGCTTGGTGACTTAGCATCACTGTTATGCACTGTAAGGCCCAGGTCCTGCCTGCTTGGGCTCCGGAGAGGAGAAGTTGGATGGCTCCAGTAGGTGAAATCCAGCGGCACGCCGCCATAGCTGGGTGCTGTACTACATCCGTACATCACGCCTTGGATACACAGGTTCCAGCAAGGAGAGGCCGGACGGCTCCAGCAGGGGAAGTTCAGATGCCACACTACGCTCTGTCTGCATCAGCCCCAGTGAGGAGAAAATCGGACGGCTGCAGCAGAGAAAATCCAGCGGCAGGCCGCCACGGCTACGGGCTGATCTCTACCAGCGAGGATAACACTACCCGGGCCGTGGCGAGGTGAGACACAGTTCTCTAATTGACATCACTTTTCATTTTTGATAGACACGCTACATCATATGTGCCAGTGGATGAGAGAAAATTTCTCTGCACGTCAACTTAAGTCTGCTAATGTAAAAGGTCTGCAACAATGGGTCCACAGTCTGTCCAATAAAATCGGATAAAGGGAGAATATTGCTGCAGTATCTAATATTTCTATCTGAACTGAAGATACAGTCCATAAAATTCAAGTGGTCTACTAAATACTAGCTGTGTGTGGATAAAGAGTTTAGAATATATTGGTGCGGGACATTAGGTTCTATTCTAGCCACACAAGTGGAAACAAAAGAAATCTTGAAGCTAAATTGGATAAGTGGCAGCTGTTAATAGATACAATATTGTGGACTGACACGTTTATGCATGAAATTATACTCTTTTTTGTAGCAGTATTTTAGTAAGTACCATATTACATTGTTTCAATGGCTCTTTAGTGATATTATGCATGTGAAAATGAAAAAAGAAATGACAGAAGTGGACCAAAATGCGCTAAGAGGGTGTGATAAAAATAAAACTGTATACGTTCACCACTTTTTTTTTTATCTCCTCCACGTTTGCGTATGTGGATATATTCCTCATGTGCATGTAAGGAAATTGAAGAGAAAAATATGCCATATGGTGAAGCACAGTTTAATACGTTTTAAAAGATATCAAAAAAGTGGTGAACGTATACAGTTTTATTTTTATCACACCCTCTTAGCGCATTTTGGTCCACTTCTGTCATTTCTTTTTTCATTTTCTATGTGGTGGAGGTTGAGAGTACCCTCCAAGACAGAATATTGACACATTTGCTGCTAGTTTAAAGCGCACTCCTTTACCCTTTTCTCCACTCTGTGGTGATATTATGCATGTGTTTATGTTAAAATAGACATTTTATAGTCTTTTAAGGTATAATAAAATTGTTTAAATCTTTTATGCGCTCTCTTATACATGTGATCTGTGTTCAGAACTCTGTATTACTTCAGACTACTAAGTGGGAGCTGCATCTAGTTTTTTATGATTTCTTATGATATTTTGGTGACCAGTAAAGTATACTAGACATTGTATGTAAGCAAAATAATTTTTATTTAAATATATTGCACTTGGCCTGAAATAATATCTACACGCAGACGTGGTTAGATCTTTAAATAGATCTGGCATTGTGCGTCTGCGTGTGTTTATAATTGTAACTGCGGAGGAGTGGCCAAATGGCAGTGCCTGGAACCGATAGTGACAGTCCAGCAGCGCAAATCTGAGATAAGCCAGCTGAGGCAGCCAGATCGGAATGTGAAGGTACGCATCTTTGATATCCAGGGATACTAGGAATTCCCCCTCTTCCAGACCTGAGATCACCGCTCTCAGAAACTCCATCTTTAATTTGAATTCTCTCAAGTATGGGTTCAATGAGTTTAGGTTTAATATCGGCCTTGCCAAACCGTCCGGTTTCGGTACCACAAACAGGTTTGAGTAATAACCCTTGTGTATTTGGTGAGGTGGAACTGGAACAATAACATTTGTTTGAACCAATTTTTGAATGGCTTCCTGTAGGATAGCACTTTCTGGCAGCAAAGCTGGTAAGCCTGATTTGAAGAATCGGTGAGGTGGAAGCTCCTGAAACTCCAGACTGCACCCCAGGGCAACAATATATTTTATCCAGGGGTCTAGGCAAGATGACGCCCAGATGTGACTGAAATCTTTTAGTCTCGCTCCCACCTGCCCGATCACCAGGCTGGGAGTTCCACTGTCATGCTGAAGACTTGGAGGAAGCAGAACCTGGTTTCTGTTCTTGGGAAGCTGCTGGTGCAGGTTTTCTGGATTTCTCCCCGACCTCCTCTAAAAAAAGTGGAAGGGGGTTTGGACTTTTTAAGTTTTGCGGTCCGAAAGGACTGCATTGTAGACGTAGGATAAGATTTCCTAGTCGGTGGTGTGGCTGAGGGAAGGAAAGTTGACTTACCCTCAGTCGCCGTGGAGAGAGATCCATGCATCCAATGCGTCCCCAAACAGAGGCTGACCTGTGAAGGGTAGGTTCTCCACACTTTTCTTGGATTCTGCATCCACAGACCATTGGCGCAGCCAGAGTCCTCTGCGTGCCGAGACAGCCATGGAAGAAACTCTTGCATTAAGCAGGCCAAGGTCTTTCATGGCCTCCACCGTGAAACCTGCAGAATCCTGTATGTGATGTAAAAACAAATCAATGTCACTTCTATCCATAGTATCTAATTCCTCTAGTAATGTGCCTGACCACCTTACTATGGCTTTAGAAATCCATGCACAAGCAATAGTGGGCCTTAAAGCTATGCCTGTAGCGGTGTATAGTGATTTCAGCGTAGTCTCAATCTTGCGGTCAGCCGGTTCTTTTAACGCGGTTCAACCAGGGACAAGTAAAACCACCTTTTTAGACAACCGAGATACAGAAGTGTCTACTATCAGTGGGTTTTCCCACTTTTTCCTGTCCTCTTCGGGGAAAGGAAAAGCAATGAGAACCGTCTTTGGGATCTGGAATTTTTTCTCTGGGTTCTCCCGGGATTTTTCAAACAAGGAGTTTAACTCCTTAGAAGCAGGGAAGGTAAGGGAGGATTTCTTATTGTCTGTAAGTAAGCCTCCTCCACCTGCTCAGGTACTTACTCAGTAATGTGTAAAATGCCCCTAATGGCCACAGTCATTAATTGCACCCCCTTAGCAAGGGATGTATCACCCCCCTGCATATCCCCATCACTGCCCCCTGTATCAGAGTCGGTATCCGTGTCAGCTTGCATTATCTGGGCAAGATCACGCTTTTTCCGATATGTAGTAGGGGTCCCAGTTGAGGTAGTCGGAGTTGAACACTTCAATACCTCAAGAGAATTCCTCAAAACCTGCGTTTCTTTCTCATTATATGGCATCCTCGATGAAATCTTTGATATCATTCCCCTTATAGAATCCACCCATGGGGGTTCAGACTCAGAAGGCTGAGAAGGTACACGGCAGTCCTGAGTACATGGAATAGACTCTTCAGGAGTAGATACACACTCTGCAGCACAAGCCACAGAGTCCCTAGACATGGTAATGTGAGATATACAGACACACACAGACACACACAGACACACACACACACACACACACACACACACACACACACACATGAAAATGTAAGACACAGTTTCCCCCAGAGTACCTTCAGAGAGTCACATAGTATAAGGAGCCAGCCATACAGCGCCCCAGTAGGCAGTTAATACAGTAAAAGCCCGATGCTGACTGAGTAACCTTAATAGGGTAATCAGTAGTCAAATACACTCTCCCCCCCTGTCTATAACACCCTGGTACAGCAGAGGTATGCTGCAGCTATGTGGAGGGCAGCGCTCCCTGTCAGCGTCTCCTTCTGATGATCTGCAGGGAGAAAATGGCGCTGGTGAGTGCTGGATCCGCTCTGAGGAGAAGTCCCGCCCCCTGTAATGGCGTATCTTCCTGCACTTAGTTGTTTATACTGGCCTGAGGTAATTTGCAGCTAACAGCGGGATTAGCCCCTGTTAGTCTTATGTGACCAGTGTAAGGTGATTGCGCTGGCCCAGGATGCCTCTCACAGCGCCGTACACAGTGTGCCGCTGAGCCTTCCGGAGCGCAGCCTGTCAGAGCAGTGCTCCCACCCTTGTGCCACCATTCCGGCTTGCGACCCGCTTCCTGGGACGCCGGCGCTGTACTCACCACTCTTCTTTCTTCTGGCTCTGTTAAGGGGTGGTGGCCGTGCTGCGGAAGTGAGCGGTCGCCTCGTGGGTTTGTGATCAGCACCCTCCGACGCTCAGTGTCCTGTCAGCGGAGATAGAGAACCATTAACTTCTAGAGTTGGTTCCTACTCCCCCCCTAAGTCCCATGAAGCAAGGAGGCTGTTGCCAGCAGTCTGCCCGTACTTAACTCAGAAAAATAATAAAACTGGAAAAACTCCTAAGAGCTTCCCTAGCTGTGACCGGCTCCTCCAGGCACATTTTCTAAACTGAGTCTGGTAGGAGGGGCATAGAAGGACTTAATGTTCCCATGGCTCCCAAGGGACCCGTCTATACCCCATGGTACTAAATGGAACTCCAGCATCCTCTAGGACGTATGAGAATATAGGAGTTTAATAGTGTGGGCTGGCTCCTACCTGTATGCCCCTCCTACCAGACTCAGTCTAGAAACTGTGCCCGAGGAGACGACATACTTCGAGAAGGAAGTACACAGATAGTGGCGAGATTCATACCAGCTCACACAACAGGCAAATCCGGCCAACTTGCCGCTACAACTCAGCAACAGCTGAAACAGTACTGAAACAGTAAATAACGCAGAACTTGCCTAGGAACCAGGCAGTACTGAACTATAAAAACCAATGCAGGAAAACGAAGCGCTGGGCGGGTGCCCAGCATCCTCTATGGACTACGAGAAAAGGATTTACCGGTAGGTAATTAAAATCCTATTTTCTCTTACGTCCTAGAGGATGCTGGGGTACATATTAGTACCATGGGGATGCACCAAAGCTCCCAGTACGGGAGGGAGAGCACGGAGGCTCCTGCAAGACTGCTTGACCAAACTTGAGGTCATCAGAGGCCAAAGTATTGAACTTGTAAAACTTGGCAAACGTGTTCAATCCAGACCAAGTAGCAGCTCGGCAAAGTTGTACAGCCGAGACACCCCGGGCAGCCACCCAGGAAGAGCCCACTTTACGAGTAGAATGGGCCTTTACAGATTTTGGACACGGCAATCCTGCCGTAGAATATGCATGCTGGATGGTGAACCTGATCCAATGTGAAATCGGCTGCTTAGAAGCAGGACACCCAATTTCTTGGGATCATAGAGGACAAACAGGGAGTCAGTCTTTCAATGACGAGCTGTCCTCTTCACATAAATCTTCAAAGCCCTCACAACATCCAAGGCCTTTGAAGCAATTGAGGAGTCAGTAGCCACTGGCACCACAATAGGCTGGTTGATATGGAAAGCCGATACAACCTTAGACAGGAATTGTGGATGAGTCCTAAGTTCCGCCCTATCTTCATGAAAGATCAGATAGTGACTTTTACAAGATAAAGCCCCCAATTCCGACACGCGTCGAGCAGAAGCTAAGGCCAACAAAGTGACCACCTTCCACGTGAGAAACTTGATGTCAGCCTCCAGCAGAGGCTCAAACCAAGCAGATTGCAGGAACTGCAGCACAACGTCCAGATCCCAGGGAGCCGTTGGCGCCACAAAGGGAGGCTGGATGTGCAGAACCCCTTTCAAAAAGGTCTGAACCTCAGGGAGGACAGCCAATTGTTTTTTTGGAAGAAGATGGACAAAGCAGAGATCTGGACCTTGATGGAGCCCAATCTCAGGCCCATACCCACACCTGCTTGCAGGAAAAGGAGCAAACGTCCAAGTTGAAACTCCACCGCAGGAAATTTCTTGGATTCACACCAAGAAACATATTTTTTCCAAATATGATGGTAATGTTTAGATGTTACTGTTAGGGTCTCCTGCCCTGTGCTGCCACGTTGTCATGGCAACCGGGAGACAAGTGCTAGCGGAGTAACCTGAGCGTAGCTGATACTCCGGTTCGGGTCTTTTGCTGTGCAGTGGTTACAGGCTCTGTGCACGGTAGGGGGTCCGGTGCTGGTTTTTGTGCTCACAGTCTGTGAGGTCTGAGTGGGGCGTGGACAGCACCTGCTTTATAAACCCTCTTCTCAGGTTAAGCAGATGCTGCTGAATCTTTGTTGGTTATTCAGTTCCTGAAAGTTAGCTAGTACTGTGTAACTTTGTATTTGTTTGTTGCTTACTGCAAATAGGCCTTGGGATTTGGTACTACACTCTGCCAATCCAGACCTAGCAGTAAGACTGGAGTCAGTCGTTTAACCTGCTGGGGTTCTTTTGCTACTCTGTGAACCTAGCAAGTTTGCGGCTGTATTCTCAGACTTGCCTGCCAAAATCCTTTCTCACTGTGCAAGGTGTTCAGGTGTCAGTTTAGTGGCAGTAAGCTGAACCAGTGCACTGCAAGTGAGGACTAGGATTGTGGAGACTCTCCTTGTGTCTATTATTCCATCTCTGACCAAGGAGTTTACTGCCACACCCGTTGGTAACCCTTTAGGGTTTTGCTGTTGCCCTTACCAACAGCATTTCGGGTTCTCTACGTATTAAATCACAACATCTCGCTTCTTTCCATCTGAGCATTCCTAATACTAGGGAGACACCCAGTTTCTTAGCCTTTGGGCTTCTCTGTTCACTTTGTGTTTATTTTGTTACCCTATCACCTTCTGTGTGTGTAATGTCAAATTCCCCAGTCTGTCTGTGTTATGCACACCAGTGCCTGCAGGAAAGTACTGGTGTCAGAACTGTTATGCACTCCAGTGTCTGCAGGAATGTACTGGTGTTTGAACTGTTATGCAAAACAAATGGACTCACAGACAAACTGGGGAATATGACATAACGTACACAGAAGGTGATAGGGTAACAAAATACACACAAAGTGAACAGAGAAGCCCAGAGGCTAAGGAACTGGGTATCTCCCTTGTATTAGAACTGCTCAGATGGAAAAAGCAAGATGTTGTGTTTTAATACGTAGAGAACCCGAAATGCTGTTGCTAAGGGCAACAGCAAAACCCTAAAGGGTTACCAACGGGTGTGGCAGTAAACTCCTTGGTCAGAGATGGAATGATAGACACAAGGAGAGTCTCCACAATCCTAATTCTCACTTGCAGTGCACAGGTTTTAGCTTACTGCCACTAAACTGACCCCTGACACCTAGCACAGTGAGACAGGATTAGACAGGCAAGTCTTAGAATACAGCCGCAAACTTGCTAAGTTCACAGAGTAGTAACAGAACCCCAGCAAGCTAAACGACTGACTCCAGTCTTACTGCTAGGTCTGGATTGGCAGAGTGTAATACCAAATCCCCAGGCCTATTTGCAGTAAGCAACAAACAAATACAAAGCTACACAGTACTGGCTAACTTTCATGAACTGACTAACCAACAAAGATTCAGCAGCATCTGCTTACCCTGAAAAGAGGCCTTATAAAGCAGGTGCTGTCCACGCCCCACTCAGACCTCACAGACTGTGAGCACAAAAACCAGCACCGGATCCCCTGCCGTGCACAGAGCCTATAACCACTGCACAGCAAAAGACCCGAACCGGAGTATCAGCTGTGCTCAGGTTACTCCACTAGCACTTGTCTCCCGGTTGCCATGACGACGTGGCAGCACAGGGCAGGAGACCCTAACAGTCTGTTAGTTCATTTGTTTTGCATCCCTCTCTGTTCAGACACCAGTACATTCCTGCAGGCACTGGTGTGCATAACAGTTCAAATACCAGTACATTCCTGCAGGCACTGGTGTGCATAACATATTCAGCAGCCTAATACTCCTGTTGAAATTTTGTGGGAATATGGAGCATACCCCTCAAAATACGTTGCAACAGGTGGTCGATCAGGTGCAGGTCCTGACTCGACAATTTAATGATTTGTCCATTAAAATGCACACCTCCCAGGCCGCTGGCGGAGCTCCCGCAGCAGCAGCACCTTCAGGGGTTAAGGAGCCGAAAGTAAATCTTCCGGATCGTTTTTCTGGAGATCGCTCGCAGTTCTTTTGTTTCAAGGAGAGCTGCAAGCTATATTTCCAGCTTAGGCCTCAGTCTTCTGGGTCAGAGATTCAGCGGGTGGGCATAGTGATTTCCTTGCTACAAGGAGACCCACAGGTCTGGGCATATGGGTTGCAGCCTGACTGTCCGTCGCTTAAAAGTGTTGATGCTTTTTTTACGGCACTGGGCATGTTGTATGATGACCCTGACAAGACGGCCTCAGCCGAGGCTCAGATTTCGATCCTTAAGCAAGGGCGAAGGCCAGTTAAGGTTTACTGTACGGAGTTTTGGAGGTTGGCCCATGATACCCAGTGGAATGACCCAGCCCTGAGACACCAGTACCGAAGAGGTCTTTCTAACCAGATAAAAGACCAACTGGTACAATATCCCTTGCCTGATAGCTTGGATCAGCTCATGCAGTTATCCATCCGGGTGGATAGACGGCTGAGAGAGCGTAGGCTTGAAAGGGAGACCAAGGTTTCCTTCTTTCCCAAGGGAACCTCAGACTCTGAGGAATTTTCCGAGGAGCCTATGCAGATTGGGGCTACCCGCCTCTCCTCGCGTGAGAAGACGCGGAGGAGACAGCAGGGGTTGTGTTTGTACTGTGGGAATAAGGGTCATGTGGTAGTATGATGCCCAGAAAAGCCGGAAAACTTCAGGGCCTGAGGGTGATGGGAAATATCCTGTCAGGCCAGAAGTCAGAATTTCCCAAGAAGACTTTTATCATTCCGGTGACCTTGAAGATCCTCGGTCAAACTGTCAAGACTGAGGCCTTTGTGGACAGTGGGGCCGACGGGGTTTTTATGGACCGCCAATTCGCCCTGAAACACTCTGTTTCCTTAGTACCCTTGACGTCGGAAATTGAGATTTGTGGGTTAAACGGGGAACCATTATCCCAGGGTAAAATTACCTCTTGCACTAGCCAGATTTCTTTGTTTATTGGAGCCACACACTCTGAAAAATTGTCCTTTTATGTGACTGTCTGTACTTTTGCCCCATTGGTGTTGGGGTTACCCTGGTTAAGGGCCCACAATCCTCAATTTGACTGGGTCTCTGGGGAGATTCTTAGTTGGGGTACTGATTGTTTCAGGAGTTGCTTGAGCCTTCCAGTCAGGCTCTCGCAGCTAAGTTTGCCAGGATTGCCAGGGTGTTATGCAGATTTTGCGGACGTGTTCTCCAAAAAAGTTGCAGAGGTACTACCTCCCCATCGCCCCTATGACTGTGCCATTAATTTGTTGCCGAATGCTAAGCTTCCCAAGAGCAGGTTGTACTCCCTGTCACGTCCTGAGACTCAGGCTATGGCAGAGTACATTCAGGAGAACTTGGCTAAAGGATTTATCAGACCTTCACAGTCTCCAGTTGGGTCGGGGTTCTTCTTCGTGGGTAAAAAGGACAGTTCATTGCGACCCTGCATCGACTTCAGGGAATTGAACCGTATCACGATTAAAAACTCATACCCACTGCCTCTCATTTCGGTCTTGTTTGACCAGCTTCGTACTGCCACCATTTTTTCTAAGATTGACCTACGCGGTGCGTACAATCTAATCCGAATAAGAGAGGGGGATGAATGGAAGACTGCCTTTAATACCCACTCAGGGCATTATGAATATTTGGTGATGCCTTTTGGGCTCTGTAATGCCCCGGCAGTCTTCCAGGATTTCATGAACGATGTGCTCAGGGAATATTTGGATAGATTCTTAGTCGTATACTTAGATGACATCCTAATCTTCTCCCATTCCCTGGAGGAACATCGGAAGCATGTACGCTTAGTCCTCCAGAAACTCAGAGACCACCGGCTTGGGGCGAAGCTGGAGAAGTGCGAATTTGAAGTTCATCAAATCGCATTTCTAGGATATATTATCTCCCCAGAAGGTTTCCAAATGGAGGGTTCCAAGGTACAGGCAGTCCTGGATTGGGTGCAGCCCACTAGTTTGAAGGCGCTTCAGCGTTTCCTGGGCTTTGCAAATTTTTATAGATGATTTATCGCTGGATTTTCGTCTATAGTGGCGCCCTTGGTGGCACTCACTAAGAAAGGGGCGGATGTTGCTCACTGGTCTCGTGAGGCCAAATCGGCTTTTGCCCATCTCAAAAGGGCATTTGTCTCGGCCAAGGTGCTGCGACACCCAGATCCAGAGCGTCCTTTTGTGGTGGAGGTGGATGCCTCTGAGATGGGTATTGGGGCAGTGCTCTCTCAGATGGGAGTGTCTGATAATCGCCTTCATCCCTGTGCTTACTTTTCCCGTAAATTTTCGCCTGCCGAGATGAATTATGACGTGGGTAACCGGGAATTGTTGGCTATTAAGGATGCACTCGAGGAGTAGAGACACTGGCTTGAGGGGGCTAAGTTTGTGGTCTCAATTCTCACCGACCATAAGAATTTGGCATATTTAGAGTCAGCGAAGCGTCTCAATGCCAGGCAGGCACGATGGGCTTTGTTTTTTGCTCGCTTTAATTTTTTGATAACATATCGCCCTGGGTCAAAAAACATCAAGGCTGATGCGCTCTCGCAGAGTTTTGCTCCAATCCAAGAGACCACAGAGGAGCCGTTGCCCATTGTGTCCCCATCATGTATTAAAGCGGGCATTACCCAGGACCTCTTGTCATTAGTCCTTAGAGCACAGGAGCAGGCTCCTTCAGACCTTCCGGTAGGTCTTTTGTTTGTGCCTCCTAGGTTAAGACAGCGAGTGTTCCTGGAATTCCATGCCAAGAAGTCGGCAGGTCACCCGGGTATTGCTAGAACTCGGGAGTTGCTATCTAGGGCGGTGTGGTGGCCCTCGGTGGCTAAGGATGTGGATCAGTGGGTTCGGGCATGTGACATCTGTGCCCGAAATAAGACTCCTAGAGGGGTTCCTGTTGGCCCATTACATCCACTCTCTATTCCATCTAAGCCATGGACCCACATTTCAATGGATTTTGTGGTGGACTTGCCCAAATCCTCGGGGATGACAGCCATCTGGGTTGTCGTTGACAGGTTTTCGAAGATGGCGCACTTCGTTCCACTGGTTGGGCTGCCATCGGCCAGACGCCTGTCTGAATTATTTATGCTGCATGTTGTGCGTCTCCACGGGTTGCCACTTGATGTGGTCTCTGACCGCGGATCCCAGTTTGTGGCCAAATTCTGGAGGGCATTTTGTTCCGATCTCCAGATTTCTGTCAGCTTGTCGTCAGGCTACCATCCGCAGTCTAATGGGCAGACTGAAAGGGTGAACCAGTCTTTGGAGCAGTTCCTCAGGTGTTATGTCTCCAAGTGTCAGACTGACTGGGTTGCTCATCTGTCCATGGCGGAGTTTGCCTATAACAACGCGGCTCACTCTGCTACAGGGATCTCTCCCTTCCTTTGTGTGTATGGGCATCATCCTAAGGCCAATTCTTTTGACCCTCTGGACTCCACGCCTGGTGGTTCCTCTGTCGTTTCGGTCCTTAGAGGTATTTGGAGGAAAGTGAAGAAAGCCCTTGTGTCTGTGTCATTAGTGACCAAAAGGGTTTTTGATAAGCGGAAAAGACCCTGCAGCTTCAAATTAGGAGACTTCGTCTGGTTGTCTACCAAGAATTTGAAGTTGAGACAGCCATCTCATAAGTTAGGGCCCCGGTTCATCGGCCCTTATAAGATCACCAGGGTTATCAATCCGGTGGCATTTCAGTTAGATCTGCCCCGTTCTTTGGGTATCAATAAAACATTTCATTGTTCCCTTTTAAAACGGGCGATTAGTAATCCTTCTTCCAGTGGAAGACCTTCCCCTCTTCTGATACGTGGCCAGAGGGAGTTTGTTGTTGAAAGGATTCTTGACTCCAAGGTGGTTCGGGGTCGGCTGTCATTTTTGGTGCACTGGAAGGGGTATGGCCCGGAGGAGCGGTCGTGGGTGCGCAGTTGTGATCTTCATGCCCCCAGACTGATACGCTCTTTCTTCTCGCAGTTCCCCGATAAACCCAGTGGTAGGGGTTCTTTGACCCCTCGTCAGAGGGGGGGTACTGTTAGGGTCTCCTGCCCTGTGCTGCCACGTCGTCATGGCAACCGGGAGACAAGTGCTAGCGGAGTAACCTGAGCGCAGCTGATACTCCGGTTCGGGTCTTTTGCTGTGCAGTGGTTACAGGCAAGGGATCCGGTGCTGGTTTTTGTGCTCACAGTCTGTGAGGTCTGAGTGGGGCGTGGACAGCACCTGCTTTATAAGGCCTCTTCTCAGATTAAGCAGATGCTGCTGAATCTTTGTTGGTTAGTCAGTTCCTGAAAGTTAGCCAGTACTGTGTAGCTTTGTATTTGTTGTTGCTTACTGCAAATAGGCCTGGGGATTTGGTACTACACTCTGCCAATCCAGACCTAGCAGTAAGACTGGAGTCAGTCGTGTAGCCTGCTGAGGTTCTTTTGCTATTCTGTGAACCCAGCAGGTTTGTGGCTGTACTTTCAGACCTGCATGCTTAATCCTCTCTCACTGTGCAGGGCGTCCATGTGTCAGTTTAGTGGCTGTAAGCTGAACCTGTGCCCTGCAAGTGAGAATTAGGATTGTGGAGACTTTCCTTGTGTCTACTATTCCATCTCTGACCAAGGAGTTTACTGCCACACCCGTTGGTAACCCTTTAGGGTTTTGCTGTTGCCCTTAGCAACAGCATTTCGGGTTCTCTACGTATTAAAACACAACATCTTGCTTTTTCCATCTGAGCATTTCTAATACTAGGGAGACACCCAGTTTCTTAGCCTCTGGGCTTCTCTTTTCACTTTGTGTTGGTTTTGTTACCCTATCACCTTCTGTGTACGTAATGTCATATTTCCCAGTCTGTCTGTTAGTTCATTTGTTTTGCATCCCTCTCTGTTCAGACACCAGTACATTCCTGCAGGCACTGGTGTGCATAACAGTTAAAATACCAGTACATTCCTGCAGGCACTGGTGTGCATAACATATTCAGCAGCCTAATACTCCTGTTGAAATTTTGTGGGAATATGGAGCATACCCCTCAAAATACGTTGCAACAGGTGGTCGATCAGGTGCAGGTCCTGACTCGACAATTTAATGATTTGTCCATTAAAATGCACACCTCCCAGGCCGCTGGCGGAGCTCCCGCAGCAGCAGCACCTTCAGGGGTTAAGGAGCCGAAAGTAAATCTTCCGGATCGTTTTTCTGGAGATTGCTCGCAGTTCTTTTGTTTCAAGGAGAGCTGCAAGCTATATTTCCAGCTTAGGCCTCAGTCTTCTGGGTCAGAGATTCAGCGGGTGGGCATAGTGATTTCCTTGCTACAAGGAGACCCACAGGTCTGGGCATATGGGTTGCAGCCTGACTGTCCGTCGCTTAAAAGTGTTGATGCTTTTTTTTACGGCACTGGGCATGTTGTATGATGACCCTGACAAGACGGCCTCAGCCGAGGCTCAGATTTCGATCCTTAAGCAAGGGCGAAGGCCAGTTGAGGTTTACTGTACGGAGTTTCGGAGGTTGGCCCATGATACCCAGTGGAATGACCCAGCCCTGAGACACCAGTACCGAAGAGGTCTTTCTAACCAGATAAAAGACCAACTGGTACAATATCCCTTGCCTGATAGCTTGGATCAGCTCATGCAGTTATCCATCCGGGTGGATAGACGGCTGAGAGAGCGTAGGCTTGAAAGGGAGACCGAGGTTTCCTTCTTTCCCAAGGGAACCTCAGACTCTGAGGAATTTTCCGAGGAGCCTATGCAGATTGGGGCTACCCGCCTCTCCTCGCGTGAGAAGACGCGGAGGAGACAGCAGGGGTTGTGTTTGTACTGTGGGAATAAGGGTCATGTGGTAGTATCATGCCCAGAAAAGCCGGAAAACTTCAGGGCCTGAGGGTGATGGGAAATATCCTGTCAGGCCAGAAGTCAGAATTTCCCAAGAAGACTTTTATCATTCCGGTGACCTTGAAGATCCTCGGTCAAACTGTCAAGACTGAGGCCTTTGTGGACAGTGGGGCCGACGGGGTTTTTATGGACCGCCAATTCGCCCTGAAACACTCTGTTTCCTTAGTACCCTTGGCGTCGGAAATTGAGATTTGTGGGTTAAACGGGGAACCATTATCCCAGGGTAAAATTACCTCTTGCACTAGCCAGATTTCTTTGTTTATTGGAGCCACACACTCTGAAAAATTGTCCTTTTATGTGACTGTCTGTACTTTTGCCCCATTGGTGTTGGGGTTACCCTGGTTAAGGGCCCACAATCCTCAATTTGACTGGGTCTCTGGGGAGATTCTTAGTTGGGGTACTGATTGTTTCAGGAGTTGCTTGAGCCTTCCAGTCAGGCTCTCGCAGCTAAGTTTGCCAGGATTGCCAGGGTGTTATGCAGATTTTGCGGACGTGTTCTCCAAAAAAGTTGCAGAGGTACTACCTCCCCATCGCCCCTATGACTGTGCCATTAATTTGTTGCCGAATGCTAAACTTCCCAAGAGCAGGTTGTACTCCCTGTCACGTCCTGAGACTCAGGCTATGGCAGAGTACATTCAGGAGAACTTGGCTAAAGGATTTATCAGACCTTCACAGTCTCCAGTTGGGTCGGGGTTCTTCTTCGTGGGTAAAAAGGACGGTTCATTGCGACCCTGCATCGACTTCAGGGAATTGAACCGTATCACGATTAAAAACTCATACCCACTGCCTCTCATTTCGGTCTTGTTTGACCAGCTTCGTACTGCCACCATTTTTTCTAAGATTGACCTACGCGGTGCATACAATCTAATCCGAATAAGAGAGGGGGATGAATGGAAGACTGCCTTTAATACCCACTCAGGGCATTATGAATATTTGGTGATGCCTTTTGGGCTCTGTAATGCCCCGGCAGTCTTCCAGGATTTCATGAACGATGTGCTCAGGGAATATTTGGATAGATTCTTAGTCGTATACTTAGATGACATCCTAATCTTCTCCCATTCCCTGGAGGAACATCGGAAGCATGTACGCTTAGTCCTCCAGAAACTCAGAGACCACCGGCTTGGGGCGAAGCTGGAGAAGTGCGAATTTGAAATTCAGCAAATCGCATTTCTAGGATATATTATCTCCCCAGAAGGTTTCCAAATGGAGGGTTCCAAGGTACAGGCAGTCCTGGATTGGGTGCAGCCCACTAGTTTGAAGGCGCTTCAGCGTTTCCTGGGCTTTGCAAATTTTTATAGACGATTTATCGCTGGATTTTCGTCTATAGTGGCGCCCTTGGTGGCACTCACTAAGAAAGGGGCAGATGTTGCTCACTGGTCTCGTGAGGCCAAATCGGCTTTTGCCCGTCTCAAAAGGGCATTTGTCTCGGCCAAGGTGCTGCGACACCCAGATCCAGAGCGTCCTTTTGTGGTGGAGGTGGATTCCTCTGAGATGGGTATTGGGGCAGTGCTCTCTCAGATGGGAGTGTCTGATAATCGCCTTCATCCCTGTGCTTACTTTTCCCGTAAATTTTCGCCTGCCGAGATGAATTATGACGTGGGTAACCGGGAATTGTTGGCTATTAAGGATGCACTCGAGGAGTAGAGACACTGGCTTGAGGGGGCTAAGTTTGTGGTCTCAATTCTCACCGACCATAAGAATTTGGCATATTTAGAGTCAGCGAAGCGTCTCAATGCCAGGCAGGCACGATGGGCTTTGTTTTTTGCTCGCTTTAATTTTTTGATAACATATCGCCCTGGGTCAAAAAACATCAAGGCTGATGCGCTCTCGCGGAGTTTTGCTCCAATCCAAGAGACCACAGAGGAGCCGTTGCCCATTGTGTCCCCATCATGTATTAAAGTGGGCATTACCCAGGACCTCTTGTCATTAGTCCTTAGAGCACAGGAGCAGGCTCCTCCAGACCTTCCGGTAGGTCTTTTGTTTGTGCCTCCTAGGTTAAGACAGCGAGTGTTCCTGGAATTCCATGCCAAGAAGTCGGCAGGTCACCCGGGTATTGCTAGAACTCGGGAGTTGCTATCTAGGGCGGTGTGGTGGCCCTCGGTGGCTAAGGATGTGGATCAGTGGGTTCGGGCATGTGACATCTGTGCCCGAAATAAGACTCCTAGAGGGGTTCCTGTTGGCCCATTACATCCACTCTCTATTCCATCTAAGCCATGGACCCACATTTCAATGGATTTTGTGGTGGACTTGCCCAAATCCTCGGGGATGACAGCCATCTGGGTTGTCGTTGACAGGTTTTCGAAGATGGCGCACTTCGTTCCACTGGTTGGGCTGCCATCGGCCAGACGCCTGTCTGAATTATTTATGCTGCATGTTGTGCGTCTCCACTGGTTGCCACTTGATGTGGTCTCTGACCGCGGATCCCAGTATGTGGCCAAATTCTGGAGGGCATTTTGTTCCGATCTCCAGATTTCTGTCAGCTTGTCGTCAGGCTACCATCCGCAGTCTAATGGGCAGACTGAAAGGGTGAACCAGTCCTTGGAGCAGTTCCTCAGGTGTTATGTCTCCAAGTGTCAGACTGACTGGGTTGCTCATCTGTCCATGGCGGAGTTTGCCTATAACAACGCGGCTCACTCTGCTACAGGGATCTCTCCCTTCCTTTGTGTGTATGGGCATCATCCTAAGGCCAATTCTTTTGACCCTCTGGACTCCACGCCTGGTGGTTCCTCTGTCGTTTCGGTCCTTAGAGGTATTTGGAGGAAAGTGAAGAAAGCCCTTGTGTCTGTGTCATTAGTGACCAAAAGGGTTTTTGATAAGCGGAAAAGACCCTGCAGCTTCAAATTAGGAGACTTCGTCTGGTTGTCTACCAAGAATTTGAAGTTGAGACAGCCATCTCATAAGTTAGGCCCCCGGTTCATCGGCCCTTATAAGATCACCAAAGTTATCAATCCGGTGGCATTTCAGTTAGATCTGCCCCGTTCTTTGGGTATCAATAAAACATTTCATTGTTCCTTTTTAAAACGGGCAATTAGTAATCCTTCTTCCAGAGAAAGACCTTCCCCTCTTCTGATACGTGGCCAGAGGGAGTTTGTTGTTGAAAGGATTCTTGACTCCAAGATGGTTCGGGGTCGGCTGTCATTTTTGGTGCACTGGAAGGGGTATGGCCCGGAGGAGCGGTCGTGGGTGCGCAGTTGTGATCTTCATGCCCCCAGACTGATACGCTCTTTCTTCTTGCAGTTCCCCGATAAACCCAGTGGTAGGGGTTCTTTGACCCCTCGTCAGAGGGGGGGTACTGTTAGGGTCTCCTGCCCTGTGCTGCCACGTCGTCATGGCAACCAGGAGACAAGTGCTAGCGGAGTAACCTGAGCGCAGCTGATACTCCGGTTCGGGTCTTTTGCTGTGCAGTGGTTACAGGCAAGGGATCCGGTGCTGGTTTTTGTGCTCACAGTCTGTGAGGTCTGAGTGGGGCGTGGACAGCACCTGCTTTATAAGGCCTCTTCTCAGATTAAGCAGATGCTGCTGAATCTTTGTTGGTTAGTCAGTTCCTGAAAGTTAGCCAGTACTGTGTAGCTTTGTATTTGCTGTTGCTTACTGCAAATAGGCCTGGGGATTTGGTACTACACTCTGCCAATCCAGACCTAGCAGTAAGACTGGAGTCAGTCGTGTAGCCTGCTGAGGTTCTTTTGCTATTCTGTGAACCCAGCAGGTTTGTGGCTGTACTTTCAGACCTGCATGCTTAATCCTCTCTCACTGTGCAGGGCGTCCATGTGTCAGTTTAGTGGCAGTAAGCTGAACCTGTGCCCTGCAAGTGAGAATTAGGATTGTGGAGACTCTCCTTGTGTCTACTATTCCATCTCTGACCAAGGAGTTTACTGCCACACCCGTTGGTAACCCTTTAGGGTTTTGCTGTTGCCCTTAGCAACAGCATTTCGGGTTCTCTACGTATTAAAACACAACATCTTGCTTTTTCCATCTGAGCATTTCTAATACTAGGGAGACACCCAGTTTCTTAGCCTCTGGGCTTCTCTGTTCACTTTGTGTTGGTTTTGTTACCCTATCACCTTCTTTGTACGTAATGTCATATTTCCCAGTCTGTCTGTTAGTTCATTTGTTTTGCATCCCTCTCTGTTCAGACACCAGTACATTCCTGCAGGCACTGGTGTGCATAACAGTTCAAATACCAGTACATTCCTGCAGGCACTGGTGTGCATAACACCATCTGGCAATAGCTTTTGCAATCCAAGCACAGGCTATAGTAGGCCGTAATATAGCCTGGGAAGCTGTGTAAATAGGATTTTGATAACCTACCGGTAAATCTTTTTCTCCTAGTCCGTAGAGGATGCTGGGTATGACATCAAGACCATGGGGTATAGACAGGATCCGCAGGAGACATGGGCACTCTAAAGACTTTTCATTGGGTGTGAACTGGCTCCTCCCTCTATGCCCCTCCTCCAGACTTCAGTTGTAGGAACTATGCCCAGGGAGACTTACATTTCAAAGAAAGGAATTACTTAACTAGTGGTGAGATATCTACCAACTCACACCCTCAACCATGCAGCACACATGGCATTCAACATAACACATGCTTGTGTAACTGTAATAACTAAACTGCAGGTAAAGTACGCACTGGGACGGGCGCCCAGCATCCTCTACGGACTAGGAGAAAAGGATTTACTGGTAGGTTATCAAAATCCTGTTTTCTCATACGTCCTAGAGGATGCTGGGGACGACATCAAGACCATGGGGTCTATACCAAAGCTCCAGTACGGGCGGGAGAGTGCGGATGACCCTGCAGCACCGATTGACCAAACTTTAGGTCCTCATCGGCCAAGGTGTCAAACTTATAAAATTTAGCAAATGTGTTTGACTCTGACCAAGTAGCTGCTCGGCAACGTTGTAAAGCCGAGACATCCTGGGCAGCTGCCCAGGATGAGCCCACTTTCCTAGTAGAATGGGCCTTCACCGACTTCGGTACCGGTAAGCCTGCCGTAGAATGAGCGTGCTTATTTGTCCCTCTGATCCAGCGCGCAATAGTCTGCTTAGAAGCAGGACACCCAATCTTGTTGGGAGCATACATGACAAACAGAGCCTCTGTTTTGCGTAACCAAGCTGCTTTTGTGACATAACTCTTCAAAGCTCTAACCACATCTAGAGACTGTGGCTCAGTGAAAGTGTCAGTAGCTACTGGCACCACCTTTGGAAGAAATTGTTGACGAGTTCTTAACTCTGCCCTATCTCCATGGAAGATCAGGTAAGGGCTCTTGTGAGACAAGGCCCCCAACTCATACACCCGCCTTGTGGAAGCCAAGGCCAAAAGCATCACCACTTTCCAAGTGAGAAACTTCAATTCTATCTCCTGCAGAGGTTCAAACCAATCTGATGGAAGGAACTGCAACACCACATTAAGGTCCCATGGTGCCACTGGAGGCACAAATGGAGGCTGGATGTGCAGAACCCCTTTCACGAACGTCTGAACTTCTGGAAAGGAGGCCAATTGTTTTTGAAAGAAAACTGATAAGGCCGAACTCTGGACCTTGATTGACCCCAATCTAAGGCCCGCATCCATACCAGCCTGCAGAAAAATGGAGAAAACGTCCCAATTCAAACTCTTCCTTAGGAGCCTTCTTGGATTCACACCAAGACACATATTTTCTCCAAATTTGGTGGTAATGTTTAGAGTTTACTCCTTTCCTGGCCTGAATTAGAGTGGGGATGACTTCCTTAGGAATACCCTTTCGGGCTAGGATCCGACGCTCAACAGCCATGCCGTCAAACGTAGCCGCGGTAAGTCTTGATACACACACGGCCCCTGCTGTAGTAGGTCCTCTCGAGGAGGAAGAGGCAGAGGATCTTCTATGAGCAACTCCTGAAGATCTGGATACCAAGCCTTTCTTGGCCAGTCTGGGGCAATGAATATTGGTCAAACTCTTGTTCTTCTTATTATTTTGAGAACTTTTGGAATCAGTGGAAGTGGAGGGAAAACATATACCAACCGAAACACCCACTGGGTCACCAGTGCATCCACAGCTATTGCTTGAGGGTCTCTCGACCTGGAACAATATCTCTGAAGCTTCTTGTCTAGACGAGACGCCATCATGATTACTTGAGGAACTCCCCAAAGACTTGTCACCTGTGTGAAGACTTCTTGGTGGAGGCCCCACTCTCCTGGATGGAGATCGTGTCTGCTGAGGAAGTCTGCTTCCCAGTTGTCTACTCCCGAAATTAATATTGCAGACAGAGCTTGTAGATGTTTTTCTGCCCTGCGGAGGATTTTTGTCGCCTCTGCCATTGCCGCTCTGCTTTTCGTTCCGCCCTGCCTGTTTATGTATACGACTGCTGTTAAATTGTCCGCCTGGATCTGCACAGGACGGTCTTGAAGAAGATGTACCGCTTGTTGAAGGCCGTTGTAAATGGCTCTCAATTCCAGAACTTTTATGTGAAGGCAGGCTTCCTGACTTGACTATTTTCCTTGGAAGTTTTCCCCCTGTGTGATAGCTCCCCAGCCTCGGAGACTTGCATCCATGGTTATTAGGACCCAGTCGTGAATCCCAAACCTGCGTCCCTCTAGTAGGTGAGAACTGTGTAGCCACCACAAGAGCGAAATCCTGGCTTTGGGGGACAGGATTATTTTCCAGTGCATGTGTAGGTGGGATCCGGACCACTTGTCCAACAGGTCCCACTGGAATACTCTGGCATGAAATCGGCCAAACTGTATGGCCTCGTAGGCCGCTACCATTTCCCCCAACAACCGAATGCATTGATGGATCGACACCCTTGTTGGTTTCAATATTTGTTTGACCATTTTCTGGATTTCCATAGCCTTTTCCACTGGAACAAATACATTTCATACTTCTGTGTCCAGAATCATCCCTAAAAAGGACAAACTTTTCGTCGGTTCCAACTGCGACTTTGGAAAAATAAGAATTTTACTCACCGGTAATTCTATTTCTCGTAGTCCGTAGTGGATGCTGGGGACTCCGTCAGGACCATGGGGAATAGAGGCTCCGCAGGAGACAGGGCACAAAATTTAAAAGTTTGACCACTAGGTGGTGTGTACTGGCTCCTCCCCCTATGACCCTCCTCCAAGCCTCAGTTAGGATACTGTGCCCGGACGAGCGTACACAATAAGGAAGGATTTTGAATCCCGGGTAAGACTCATACCAGCCACACCAATCACACCGTACAACTTGTGATCTGAACCCAGTTAACAGTATGATAAACGTAGGAGCCTCTGAAAAGATGGCTCACAACAATAATAACCCGATTTTTGTAACAATAACTATGTACAAGTATTGCAGACAATCCGCACTTGGGATGGGCGCCCAGCATCCACTACGGACTACGAGAAATAGAATTACCGGTGAGTAAATTCTTATTTTCTCTGACGTCCTAGTGGATGCTGGGGACTACGTCAGGACCATGGGGATTATACCAAAGCTCCCAAACGGGCGGGAGAGTGCGGATGACTCTGCAGCACCGAATGAGAGAACTCCAGGTCCTCCTTAGCCAGGGTATCAAATTTGTAGAATTTTACAAACGTGTTCTCCCCTGACCACGTAGCTGCTCGGCAGAGTTGTAATGCCGAGACCCCTCGGGCAGCCGCCCAAGATGAGCCCACCTTCCTTGTGGAGTGGGCATTGACAGATTTAGGCTGTGGCAGGCCTGCCACAGAATGTGCAAGTTGAATTGTGCTACAAATCCAACGAGCAATCGTCTGCTTAGAAGCAGGAGCACCCAGCTTGTTGGGTGCATACAGTATAAACAGCGAGTCAGATTTTCTGACTCCAGCCGTCCTTGAAATATATATTTTCAATGCTCTGACAACGTCCAGCAACTTGGAATCCTCCAAATCGCTAGTAGCCGCAGGCACCACAATAGGCTGGTTCAGGTGAAACGCTGAAACCACCTTAGGCAGAAAATGAGGACGCGTCTGCAGTTCTGCCCTGTCCGAATGGAAAATCAGATATGGGCTTTTGTACGATAAAGCCGCCAATTCTGACACTCTCCTGGCTGAAGCCAGGGCCAGTAGCATGGTTACTTTCCATGTAAGATATTTTAAATCCACCGATTTGAGTGGCTCAAACCAATGGGATTTGAGAAAATCCAAAACTACATTAAGATCCCACGGTGCCACTGGGGGCACAACCGGGGGCTGTATATGTAGTACTCCTTTTACAAAAGTCTGGACTTCAGGAACTGAAGCCAATTCTTTTTGGAAGAAAATCGACAGGGCCGAAATTTGAACCTTAATGGACCCTAATTTGAGGCCCATAGACAATCCTGTTTGCAGGAAATGTAGGAATCGATCCAGTTGAAATTCCTCCGTCGGGGCCTTCCTGGCCTCACACCACGCAACATATTTTCTCCAAATGCGGTGATAATGTTGTACAGTCACCTCCTTCCTGGCTTTGACCAGTGTAGGGATGACCTCTTCCGGAATGCCTTTTTCCCTTAGGATCCGGCGTTCAACCGCCATGCCGTCAAACGCAGCCGCGGTAAGTCTTGGAATAGACACGGTCCCTGCTGAAGCAGGTCCCGTCTTAGAGGTAGAGGCCACGGATCTTCCGTGAGCATCTCCTGAAGTTCCGGGTACCAAGTTCTTCTTGGCCAATCCGGAGCCACTGTTAGGGTCTCCTGCCCTGTGCTGCCACGTCGTCATGGCAACCGGGAGACAAGTGCTAGTGGAGTAACCTGAGCGCAGCTGATACTCCGGTTCGGGTCTTTTGCTGTGCAGTGGTTATAGGCTCTGTGCACGGCAGGGGATCCGGTGCTGGTTTTTGTGCTCACAGTCTGTGAGGTCTGAGTGGGGCGTGGACAGCACCTGCTTTATAAGGCCTCTTTTCAGGGTAAGCAGATGCTGCTGAATCTTTGTTGGTTAGTCAGTTCATGAAAGTTAGCCAGTACTGTGTAGCTTTGTATTTGTTTGTTGCTTACTGCAAATAGGCCTGGGGATTTGGTATTACACTCTGCCAATCCAGACCTAGCAGTAAGACTGGAGTCAGTCGTTTAGCTTGCTGGGGTTCTGTTACTACTCTGTGAACTTAGCAAGTTTGCGGCTGTATTCTAAGACTTGCCTGTCTAATCCTGTCTCACTGTGCTAGGTGTCAGGGGTCAGTTTAGTGGCAGTAAGCTAAAACCTGTGCACTGCAAGTGAGAATTAGGATTGTGGAGACTCTCCTTGTGTCTATCATTCCATCTCTGACCAAGGAGTTTACTGCCACACCCGTTGGTAACCCTTTAGGGTTTTGCTGTTGCCCTTAGCAACAGCATTTCGGGTTCTCTACGTATTAAAACACAACATCTTGCTTTTTCCATCTGAGCAGTTCTAATACAAGGGAGATACCCAGTTCCTTAGCCTCTGGGCTTCTCTGTTCACTTTGTGTGGATTTTGTTACCCTATCACCTTCTGTGTACGTTATGTCATATTCCCCAGTTTGTCTGTGAGTCCATTTGTTTTGCATAACAGTTCAAACACCAGTACATTCCTGCAGACACTGGAGTGCATAACAGTTCTGACACCAGTACTTTCCTGCAGGCACTGGTGTGCATAACATATTCAGCAGCCTAATACTCCTGTTGAAATTTTGTGGGAATATGGAGCATACCCCTCAAAATACGTTGCAACAGGTGGTCGATCAGGTGCAGGTCCTGACTCGACAATTTAATGATTTGTCCATTAAAATGCACACCTCCCAGGCTGCTGGCGGAGCTCCCGCAGCAGCAGCACCTGCAGGGGTTAAGGAGCCGAAAGTAAATCTCCCGGATCGTTTTTCTGGAGATCGCTCGCAGTTCTTTTGTTTCAAGGAGAGCTGCAAGCTATACTTCCGGCTTAGGCCTCAGTCTTCTGGGTCGGAGATTCAGCGGGTGGGCATAGTGATTTCCTTGCTACAAGGAGACCCACAGGTCTGGGCATATGGGTTGCAGTCTGACTGTCCGTCGCTTAAAAGTGTTGATGCTTTTTTTACGGCACTGGGCATGTTGTATGATGACCCTGACAAGACGGCCTCAGCCGAGGCTCAGATTTCGATCCTTAAGCAAGGGCGAAGGCCAGTTGAGGTTTACTGTACGGAGATTCGGAGGCTGGCCCATGATACCCAGTGGAATGACCCAGCCCTGAGACACCAGTACCGAAGAGGTCTTTCTAACCAGAAAAAGGACCAACTGGTACAATATCCCTTGCCTGATAGCTTGGATCAGCTCATGCAGTTATCCATCCGGGTGGATAGACGGCTGAGAGAGCGTAGGCTTGAAAGGTAGACCGAGATTTCCTTCCTTCCCAAGGGAACCTCAGACTCTGAGGAATTTTCTGAGGAGCCAATGCAGATTGGGGCTACCCGCCTCTCCTCGCGTGAGAAGACGCGGAGGAGACAGCAGGGGTTGTGTTTGTACTGTGGGAATAAAGGTCATGTGGTAGTATCATGCCCAGAAAAGCCGGAAAACTTCAGGGCCTGAGGGTGATGGGAAATATCCTGTCAGGCCAGAAGTCAGAATTTCCCAAGAAGACTTTTATCATTCCGGTGACCTTGAAGATCCTCGGTCAAACTGTCAAGACTGAGGCCTTTGTGGACAGTGGGGCCGACGGGGTTTTTATGGACCGCCAATTCGCCCTGAAACACTCTGTTCCCTTAGTACCCTTGGCATCGGAAATTGAGATTTGTGGGTTAAACGGGGAACCATTATCCCAAGGTAAAATTACCTCTTGCACTAGCCAGATTTCTTTGTTTATTGGAGCCACACACTCTGAAAAATTGTCCTTTTATGTGACTGTCTGTACTTTTGCCCCATTGGTGTTGGGGTTACCCTGGTTAAGGGCCCACAATCCTCAATTTGACTGGGTCTCTGGGGAGATTCTTAGTTGGGGTACTGATTGTTTCAGGAGTTGCTTGAGCCTTCCAGTCAGGCTCTCGCAGCTAAGTTTGCCAGGATTGCCAGGGTGTTATGCAGATTTTGCGGACGTGTTCTCCAAAAAAGTTGCAGAGGTACTACCTCCCCATCGCCCCTATGACTGTGCCATTGATTTGTTGCCAAATGCTAAGCTTCCCAAGAGCAGGTTGTACTCCCTGTCACGTCCTGAGACTCAGGCTATGGCAGAGTACATTCAGGAGAACTTGGCTAAGGGATTTATCAGACCTTCACAGTCTCCAGTTGGGTCGGGGTTCTTCTTCGTGGGTAAAAAGGACGGTTCGTTGCGACCCTGCATCGACTTCAGGGAATTGAACCGTATCACGATTAAAAACTCATACCCACTGCCTCTCATTTCGGTCTTGTTTGACCAGCTTCGTACTGCCACCATTTTTTCTAAGATTGACCTACGCGGTGCGTACAATCTAATCCGAATAAGAGAGGGGGATGAATGGAAGACTGCCTTTAATACCCACTCAGGGCATTATGAATATTTGGTGATGCCTTTTGGGCTCTGTAATGCCCCGGCAGTCTTCCAGGATTTCATGAATGATGTGCTCAGGGAATATTTGGATAGATTCTTAGTTGTATACTTAGATGACATCCTAATCTTCTCCCATTCCCTGGAGGAACATCGGAAGCATGTACGCTTAGTCCTCCAGAAACTCAGAGACCACCGGCTTGGGGCGAAGCTGGAGAAGTGCGAATTTGAAGTTCAGCAAATCGCATTTCTAGGATATATTATCTCCCCAGAAGGTTTCCAAATGGAGGGTTCCAAGGTACAGGCAGTCCTGGATTGGGTGCAGCCCACTAGTTTGAAGGCGCTTCAGCGTTTCCTGGGCTTTGCAAATTTTTATAGACGATTTATCGCTGGATTTTCGTCTATAGTGGCGCCCTTGGTGGCACTCACTAAGAAAGGGGTGGATGTTGCTCACTGGTCTTGTGAGGCTAAAGCGGCTTTTGCCCATCTCAAAAGGGCATTTGTTTCGGCCAAGGTGCTGCGACACCCAGATCCAGAGCGTCCTTTTGTGGTGGAGGTGGATGCCTCTGAGATGGGTATTGGGGCAGTGCTTTCTCAGATGGGAGTGTCTGATAATCGCCTTCATCCCTGTGCTTACTTTTCCCGTAAATTTTCGCCTGCCGAGATGAATTATGACGTGGGTAACCGGGAATTGTTGGCTATTAAGGATGCACTCGAGGAGTGGAGACACTGGATTGAGGGGGCTAAGTTTGTGGTCTCAATTCTCACTGACCATAAGAATCTGGCATATTTAGAGTCAGCGAAGCGTCTCAATGCCAGGCAGGCACGATGGGCTTTGTTTTTTGCTTGCTTTAATTTTTTGATAACATATCGCCCTGGGTCAAAAAACATCAAGGCTGATGCGCTCTCGCAGAGTTTTGCTCCAATCCAGGAGACCACCGAGGAGCCGTTGCCCATTGTTTCCCCATCATGTATTAAAGTGGGCATTACCCAGGACCTCTTATCATTAGTCCTTAGAGCACAGGAGCAGGCTCCTCCAGACCTTCCGGTAGGTCTTTTGTTTGTGCCTCCTAGGTTAAGACAGCGAGTGTTCCTGGAATTCCATGCCAAGAAGTCGGCAGGTCACCCGGGTATTGCCAGAACTCGGGAGTTGCTATCTAGGGCGGTGTGGTGGCCCTCGGTGGCTAAGGATGTGGATCAGTGGGTTCGGGCATGTGACATCTGTGCCCGAAATAAGACTCCTAGAGGGGTTCCTGTTGGCCCATTACATCCACTCTCTATCCCATCTAAGCCATGGACCCACATTTCAATGGATTTTGTGGTGGACTTGCCCAAATCCTCGGGGATGACAGCCATCTGGGTTGTCGTTGACAGGTTTTCGAAGATGGCGCACTTCGTTCCACTGGTTGGGCTGCCATCAGCCAGACGCCTGTCTGAATTATTTATGCTGCATGTTGTGCGTCTCCACGGGTTGCCACTTGATGTGGTCTCTGACCGCGGATCCCAGTTTGTGGCCAAATTCTGGAGGGCATTTTGTTCCGATCTCCAGATTTCTGTCAGCTTGTCGTCAGGCTACCATCCGCAGTGTAATGGGCAGACTGAAAGGGTGAACCAGTCCTTGGAGCAGTTCCTCAGGTGTTATGTCTCCAAGTGTCAGACTGACTGGGTTGCTCATCTGTCCATGGCGGAGTTTGCCTATAACAACGCGGCTCACTCTGCTACAGGGATCTCTCCCTTCCTTTGTGTGTATGGGCATCATCCTAAGGCCAATTCTTTTGACCCCCTGGACTCCACGCCTGGTGGTTCCTCTGTGGTTTCGGTCCTTAGAGGTATTTGGCGGAAAGTGAAGAAAGCCCTTGTGTCTGTGTCATTAGTGACCAAAAGGGTTTTTGATAAGCGGAAAAGACCCTGCAGCTTCAAATTAGGAGACTTCGTCTGGTTGTCTACCAAGAATTTGAAGTTGAGACAGCCATCTCATAAGTTAGGCCCCCGGTTCATCGGCCCTTATAAGATCACCAGGGTTATCAATCCGGTGGCATTTCAGTTAGATCTGCCCCGTTCTTTGGGTATCAATAAAACATTTCATTGTTCCCTTTTAAAACGGGCGATTAGTAATCCTTCTTCCAGTGGAAGACCTTCCCCTCTTCTGATACGTGGCCAGAGGGAGTTTGTTGTTGAAAGGATTCTTGACTCCAAGGTGGTTCGGGGTCGGCTGTCATTTTTGGTGCACTGGAAGGGGTATGGCCCGGAGGAGCAGTCGTGGGTGCGCAGTTGTGATCTTCATGCCCCCAGACTGATACGCTCTTTCTTCTCGCAGTTCCCCGATAAACCCGGTGGTAGGGGTTCTTTGACCCCTCGTCAGAGGGGGGGTACTGTTAGGATCTACTGCCCTGTGCTGCCACGTCGTCATGGCAACCGGGAGACAAGTGCTAGTGGAGTAACCTGAGCGCAGCTGATACTCCGGTTCGGGTCTTTTGCTGTGCAGTGGTTATAGGCTCTGTGCACGGCAGGGGATCCGGTGCTGGTTTTTGTGCTCACAGTCTGTGAGGTCTGAGTGGGGCGTGGACAGCACCTGCTTTATAAGGCCTCTTTTCAGGGTAAGCAGATGCTGCTGAATCTTTGTTGGTTAGTCAGTTCATGAAAGTTAGCCAGTACTGTGTAGCTTTGTATTTGTTTGTTGCTTACTGCAAATAGGCCTGGGGATTTGGTATTACACTCTGCCAATCCAGACCTAGCAGTAAGACTGGAGTCAGTCGTTTAGCTTGCTGGGGTTCTGTTACTACTCTGTGAACTTAGCAAGTTTGCGGCTGTATTCTAAGACTTGCCTGTCTAATCCTGTCTCACTGTGCTAGGTGTCAGGGGTCAGTTTAGTGGCAGTAAGCTAAAACCTGTGCACTGCAAGTGAGAATTAGGATTGTGGAGACTCTCCTTGTGTCTATCATTCCATCTCTGACCAAGGAGTTTACTGCCACACCCGTTGGTAACCCTTTAGGGTTTTGCTGTTGCCCTTAGCAACAGCATTTCGGGTTCTCTACGTATTAAAACACAACATCTTGCTTTTTCCATCTGAGCAGTTCTAATACAAGGGAGATACCCAGTTCCTTAGCCTCTGGGCTTCTCTGTTCACTTTGTGTGTATTTTGTTACCCTATCACCTTCTGTGTACGTTATGTCATATTCCCCAGTTTGTCTGTGAGTCCATTTGTTTTGCATAACAGTTCAAACACCAGTACATTCCTGCAGACACTGGAGTGCATAACAGTTCTGACACCAGTACTTTCCTGCAGGCACTGGTGTGCATAACAGCCACGAGTATCGTTCTTACTCCCCTTTGCCGTATAATTCTCAGTACTTTGGGTATGAGAGGCAGAGGAGGAAACACATACACTGACTGGTACACCCATGGTGTTACCAGAGCGTCCACAGCTATTGCCTGAGGGTCTCTTGACCTGGCGCAATACCTGTCCAGTTTTTTGTTGAGGCGGGACGCCATCATGTCCACCATTGGTCTTTCCCAATGGACCACAATCATGTGGAAGACTTCTGGATGAAGTCCCCACTCTCCCGGGTGCAGATCGTGTCTGCTGAGGAAGTCTGCTTCCCAGTTGTCCACTCCCGGGATGAACACTGCTGACAGTGCTATCACATGATTTTCTGCCCAGCGAAGAATCCTTGCAGCTTCTGCCATTGCCCTCCTGCTTCTTGTGCCGCCCTGTCTGTTTACGTGGGCGACTGCCGTGATGTTGTCCGACTGAATCAACACCGGCTGACCCTGAAGCAGAGGTTTTGCCAGGCTTAGAGCATTGTAGATTGCTCTTAGCTCCAGTATATTTATGTGAAGAGAGGTCTCCAGGCTTGACCACATGCCCTGGAAGTTTCTTCCCTGTGTGACCGCTCCCCAGCCTCTCAGGCTGGCATCCGTGGTCACTAGGACCCAGTTCTGTATGCCGAATCTGCGGCCCTCTAACAGATGAGCACTCTGCAACCACCATAGCAGAGACACTCTTGTCCTTGTTGACAATTTTATCCGCTGATGCATCTGCAGATGCGATCCGGACCATTTGTCCAGCAGATCCCACTGAAAAGTTCGTGCATGGAATCTGCCGAATGGAATCGCTTCGTAAGAAGCTACCATTTTTCCCAGGACTCTTGTGCATTGATGCACAGATACTTTCCCTGGTTTTAGGAGGTTCCTGACTAGATCGGATAACTCCCTGGCTTTCTCCTCCGGAAGAAATACCTTTTTCTGAACATTGTCCAGAATCATCCCTAGGAACAACAGACGTGTCGTCGGGATTAGTTGGGATTTTGGAAAATTCAGAATCCACCCGTGTTGTTGGAGCACTACTTGGGTTAGTGCTACTCCGACCTCCAGCTGTTCTCTGGATCTTGCCCTTATCAGGAGATCGTCCAAGTAAGGGATAATTAAGACGCCTTTTCTTCGAAGAAGGATCATCATTTCGGCCATTACCTTGGTAAAGACCCGGGGTGCCGTGGACAATCCAAACGGCAGCGTCTGAAACTGATAATGACAGTTTTGTACCACGAACCTGAGGTACCCTTGGTGTGAAAGGCAAATTGGGACATGAAGGTAAGCATCCTTGATGTCCAAGGACACCATAAAATCCCCTTCTTCCAGATTCGCTATCACTGCTCTGAGTGAATTTTTGTATGTACAGGTTCAGAGATTTCAGATTTAGAATCGGTCTTACCGAGCCGTCCGGCTTCGGTACCACAAATAGCGTGGAGTAATACCCCTTTCCCTGTTGTAGGAGGGGTACCTTGACTATCACCTGCTGAGAATACAGCTTGTGAATGGCTTCCAATACCGTCGCCCTGTCGGAGGGAGATGTTGGCAAAGCAGACTTTAGGAAACGGCGAGGGGGAGACTTCTCGAATTCCAACCTGTAACCCTGAGATACTACCTGCAGGATCCAGGGGTCCACCTGCGAGTGAGCCCACTGTGCGCTGAAATTTTTGAGGCGACCCCCCACCGCCCCTGAGTCTGCTTGTAAGGTCCCAGCGTCATGCTGAGGCCTTTGTAGAAGCCGGGGAGGGCTTCTGCTCCTGGGAAGGAGCTGCTTGTTGCAGTCCCTTTCCCTTTCCTTTGCCTCGGGGCAAATATGAATGTCCTTTTGCTCGTTTGTTCTTATAGGAACGAAAGGACTGCGGCTGAAAAGGCTGCGGCTTTTTCTGCTGGGAGGTGACCTGGGGTAAAAAAGTGGATTTCCCGGCTGTTGCCGTGGCCACCAGATCCGATAGACCGACCCCAAATAATTCCTCCCCCTTATACGGCAATACTTCCATATGCCGTTTGGAATCCGCATCACCTGACCACTGTCGCGTCCATAAACTTCTTCTGGCAGATATGGACATCGCACTTACTCTTGATGCCAGAGTGCAAATATCTCTCTGTGCATCTTGCATATAAAGAAATGCATCCTTTAACTGCTCTATAGTCAGTAAAATACTGTCCCTATCCAGGGTATCAATATTTTCAGTCAGTGACTCCGACCAAGCCACCCCAGCACTGCACATCCAGGCTGAGGCGATTGCTGGTCTCAGTATAACACCAGTATGTGTGTATATACTTTTTAATGTATTCTCCAGCCTCCTATCAGCTGGATCCTTGAGGGCGGCCGTATCAGGAGACGGTAACGCCACTTGCTTTGATAAGCGTGTGAGCGCCTTATCTACCCTAGGGGGTGTTTCCCAGCGCGCCCTAACCTCTGGCGGGAAAGGGTATAATGCCAATAACTTCTTTGAAAGTAGCAGTTTTCTATCGGGGGTAACCCACGCTTCATCACACACTTCATTCAGTTCCTCTGATTCAGGAAAAACTATCGGTAGTTTTTTCACACCCCACATAATACCCCTTTTTGTGGTACTTGCAGTATCAGAGATATGCAAAGCCTCCTTCATTGCCGTGATCATATAACGTGTGGCCCTACTGGAAAATACGTTTGTTTCTTCACCGTCGACACTGGATTCAGTGTCTGTGTCTGGGTCTGTGTCGACCGACTGAGGTAAAGGGCGTTTTACAGCCCCTGACGGTGTCTGAGACGCCTGGACAGGTACTAACTGGTTTGCCGGCCGTCTCATGTCGTCAACCGACTTATGTAGCGTGCTGACAGTATCCCGTAATTCCATAAACAAAGCCATCCATTCTGGTGTCGACTCCCTAGGGGGTGACATCACCATTACAGGCAATTGCTCCGCCTCCACGCCAACATCGTCCTCATACATGTCGACACACGCGTACCGACACACAGCAGACACACAGGGAATGCTCTGATAGAAGACAGGACCCCACTAGCCCTTTGGGGAGACAGAGGGAGAGTTTGCCAGCACACACCCAAGCGCTATAAATATATAGGGACAACCTTAAATAAGTGTGTTCCCTTTATAGCAGCTCAAATATTATCAATATCGCCAATAAGTGCCCCCCCTCTCTGTTTTTACCCTGTTTCTGTAGTGCAGTGCAGGGGAGAGTCCTGGGAGCCTTCCTAGCAGCGGAGCTGTGTAGGAAAATGGCACTGTGTGCTGAGGAGAATAGGCCCCGCCCCCTTTTCGGCGGGCTTCTTCTCCCGTTTTTTTTGGAACCTGGCAGGGGTTAAATACATCCATATAGCCCCAGGGGCTATATGTGATGTATTTTAGCCAGAATAGGTATGTTACATTGCTGCCCAGGGCGCCCCCCCCAGCGCCCTGCACCCTCAGTGACCGCTGGTGTGAAGTGTGCGGAGAGCAATGGCGCACAGCTGCAGTGCTGTGCGCTACCTCATGAAGACTGAGACGTCTTCTGCCGCCGGTTTCTGGACCTCTTCTCTATTCGGCATCTGCAAGGGGGTCGGCGGCGCGGCTCCGGTGACCCATCCAGGCTGTACCTGTGATCGTCCCTCTGGAGCTAGTGTCCAGTAGCCTAAGAAGCAAATCCATCCTGCACGCAGGTGAGTTCACTTCTTCTCCCCTAAGTCCCTCGTTGCAGTGAGCCTGTTGCCAGCAGGACTCACTGAAAATAAAAAACCTAACATAAACTTTTTCTAAGCAGCTCTTTAGGAGAGCCACCTAGATTGCACCCTGCTCGGACGGGCACAAAAACCTAACTGAGGCTTGGAGGAGGGTCATAGGGGGAGGAGCCAGTACACACCACCTAGTGGTCAAACTTTTAAATTTTGTGCCCTGTCTCCTGCGGAGCCGCTATTCCCCATGGTCCTGACGGAGTCCCCAGCATCCACTAGGACGTCAGAGAAATAGATGATCCAACCATGTTGTTGGAGTACTGACAGGGAGTGTGCAATGTTCTGCACCAACTGTTCCCTGGATCTTGCTTTTATCAGGAGATCGTCCAGATAAGGAATTATATTGACTCCTTTTTAACGAAGGAGGACCATCATCTCCACCATCACCTTGTTGAAAATCCTCAGTGCCGTGGAGAGTCCGAACGGCAACGTCTGGAACTGGTAATGGCAATCCTGTATTGCGAAGCTTGGTGAGAAGGATAAATGGGAACATGCAAGTAAGCATCCTTTATGTCTACTGACACAATGAAGTCCCCCTCCTACAGACTGGAAATTACTACCCTCAGGGATTCCATCTTGAACTTGAACCTTTTCAGGTAGAGTCAGATTTTTCAGGTTTAAACTCGGTGTGACCGAGCCGTCCGGCTTCGGAACTACGAAGAGGCTTAAATAAAAACCTTCTCCTTGCTGTGCCAAGGGTACCAGGACAATGACCTGATCCTGACATAATTTTTGAATTGCCGTTGTTACTGCCTCTCTTCCCGGAAGAGAAGCTGGCAAGGTCGATTTGAAAAATCTGCATGGGGGGACGTCTTGAAACTCTAGTTTGTACCCATGGGATCCTATTTGTAAGACCCACTGGTCCAGGCCAGATTGAATCCAGATTTGGCTGTAGTTGCAAGGGAGCCCCAGCGTTATGCTGCAGATTTGGCAGAAGCAGGGGTGGTCGGGAGACCCTGCGGATTTCTTTCCTTTTCCCCTTCCCCTACCTGCAAAAAAAAAGGGGGAACCTTTGGCCTTTTTGTATTTGTTGGGCTGAAAGGACTGCATGTGAGAGTGATGTGTCTTTTTCGCCGGTGTAGGAGTATAAGGCAAGAATGTCGACTTACCTGTGGTAGCCGCCGAGACTAACGCATCCAGCCCATCACCAAACAAGGCCTCACCTTTATACAGGAGAGCCTCCATATTTCTTTTGGAATCTGCATCAGCATTCCACTGGCAAATCCACAACGTCCTCCGAGCCGATACTGCCCTGGTAGCGGTTCTTGATCCCAAGAGACCAATATATTTCATGGTTTCTAGTACGTACGCAGCAGCATCTTTGATATGACCTAACGTTAGGAGTATCTCGTCTCCATCTATTGTGTCAATGTCTAATGACAAGTTTTCTGACCACTTTTCAATAGCACTACTCACCAACGCACAGACAATGGTAGGCCTGAGTAGTGTCCCATTGGCCACATCAATAGATCACCTCACTCACTTGCGGTCTGTCGGCTCCTTAAGTGAAGCCATTCCAGGTGCAGGGAGAAACACCTTTTCTCTTTTATGACAAGGCCCTGTCTGAAAGGCGGGGTGACTCCCACCTTTTTTGGAAAAAGGTAAGCTGCCTCGTATCCTTTTGGGAATCAGAAATTTATTTTCAGGTTAAATCAGATTACTTCTTTACTAAAGTAAACCCCCTCCTTGTGGTAAAAGAGGGGGCTTCGTAACTTCTAACACCTCCTTTATAGCTAAAACATGTTTTAAATGCTTTTTTGCTAACTTAGGACCTATTCCCCTGGAATCACTAGTGTCGACACAGGAATCAAAGCCTATGTCGGTATGAGTTTGAACTACTTGTGCAAATTTGTATGTGACCCAGAAAGGTCCCTGTGGATGAAAGGCAGAATTATTAAAAATCACATCTTCAACAGATTATTTTCATTTTCTGTATGAGATTCAGTCCAACCTCTTTCTGATATGATTCACACTATCATGTAACCTTTCACCCAGTCAGGCTCTTGGTGTCCTATTACAACTCTGTGTCCCTAACATGTCTCCACAGAGTTCCCTGCCACAGACATGTCACACACGTGCAGAACCACACCACAGACACTCCGGGATTTAGAGGGGACAGACCCACAGTAAAATCTGTCAGAGGGACACAGATAGGATTTTGCCAGTTCACAACCCAGCGCCAGTAACACAATGTATGTGAACACAAAATTCCCACTGACATTCAGCGCTTTTATAATGTTAATCACACAATTATATAGCACCAAATTCACTGTGCCCCCCCTCCCCCCCCTGTTTTTCACCCTGATACTTGTTCAGTGGTGGAGGTAGACCAGCGTTGTCTCTGCAGCCTGAGGAGAGAGAGAATATGGTGCTGAGCAGTGTGCTGGCTGACTGAGGAGGAAGCTCCACTCTTCAATGGTGTGTTTCTCCTCAGCATTTATGAGGTAATTTTTTATACTGGCGGGGGTAGGACTGTGCCTCAGCAACTTATGCCCCTTATTTATGCCAGTTTCCATAGGTTTCATGCTGCCCAGGGCGCCGCCCCCCCCCCCCCCCCCCGCGCCCTGCAGTGCCTGTGTGTGTGGGCAGCAATGGCGGGCTGTGCTCCCGCCAGCCGCGCCGCACCTCAGCCGTGACTTGATAGAAGATCATTCTTCTTCTACTCACCTGTCTTCTGACTTCTGGCTCTGTGAGGGGGGTGACGGCGTGCTGTGGGAGTGAGCATCTATACACGGCTAGCATTCAGTTCCCTTCAGGAGCCATGAAACTCTGAGGACGTTGGTTCCTGCTTCTGTCCCCTCAGTCCCACGAAGCAGGGAGTCTGTTGCCAGCAGTTCTCTCTGAAAATATAAAACCTAACGTCTTTTCAGAGAAATTCAGTAGAGCTCCTCAGAGTGCATCCAGTCGACCTGGGCACATTTCTAAAACTGAGGTCTAGAGGAGGGGCATAGAGGGAGGAGCCAGTTCACACACAATGAAAAGTCTTTAGAGTGCCCATGTCTCCTGCGGATTCTTATTATCTGTAAAAAAGGCCTCCTCCACCTGATCAGGAGCTGTGTCAGAAATATGTAAAATATCCCTTGCAGCTTCAATCATCAACTGCACACCCCTAGCAAGTGATGCTGTCCCCCTCGACACATCCCCGTCACCGTCTGCAGTGTCAGAGTCTGTGTCCGTGTCATCCTGCATAAGCAGTGCAAGTGCACGTTTTTGAGAATGTACCGCAGGGGACCCTGAGGAAGCAGTATCAGACCATGTACCGCTCATACCTGTAAAAAAAGTGGGTTAAAAATAATGTTTACAGCCCTTTTTAGAGGTGTTTTTTGTTTAAGATGCGGATGTGGAGTATTGAGGATTCCAAATGTAAAATGGTCCGGTACCCGATGTGGGTGATGTTCATATGAAGCAGTCCCGTCCTGTCTAGCCCTACTGACCCTACCTTGCAAGGCGCTGACTGCGGCTTGCTTCCGGTTTCCGGACCTGGTTTCCTCACCGCTTGTTAGCGGTATGCGTGTAAGTTGCTTTGCCGGGCGTCCAATGGTGACATGTGGCTGCACCTCCTTCCTCCGTCTCTCTCTCTCCAACGCGTTTCGGGGTTTAATCCCTTTCTCAAGGATGAGGGAGTGTGATTTCCTTTTCCTTTTTATTTGTTAAATTTAAAAAAAACTTACACGCATACCGTGTAAAAGCGGTGAGGAAACCAGGTCCGGAAACCGGAAGCAAGCCGCAGTCAGCGCCTTGCAAGGTAGGGTCAGTAGGGCTAGACAGGACGGGACTGCTTCATATGAACATCACCCACATCGGGTACCGGACCATTTTACATTTGGAATCCTCAATACTCCACATCCGCATCTTAAACAAAAACACCTCTAAAAAGGGCTGTAAACATTATTTTTAACCCACTTTTTTTACAGGTATGAGCGGTACTATTTATAACAAGCGCTCCTTTATTTAAAACATTTTGGTATTCTTGTTATACGGAGCAGCTAATATACATAAGCGCAGTAATAATCACATATTTAGTATCAGACCATACCACCATAGAGGATTGTAGGACCTGAGTGGCATGCTCAGTCCTAGCAACCCTGTCAGAAATCTGAGAAATAGTCCCCCTCAGAGAGACTAACCATTCTGGCTCTCTAGCCGGGATCTACGCTACAACAGTGCAATCCTGATTACATGGTATGGAGTCTTCCTGGGAAGACAAATCCTCTGCAGCATATGAAACAGTGTCCCTAGACATGTTGTCACATACACCAAACACCCCACAAACACACAGGGTATTTATTAGACAGAATTCGCCCCCAAGAATGGCAGAGAGACACAGAGATTGGAGCCAACCCACATGCAGCACTATTATAGGTATAGGGAGACCCCAACCCGCGCTGTGTCCCTTAATAGGTGAAACAGCCTATAACACAGCCTCCCCCCCTTCTACAACCCCCTGGTACCGTACAGATAGCTAGAGTTGCTCTGGAGGGACCTGGACATCCACTAGTAGTGATTGCAGGCAGGAAAAATGGCGCTGAATGCTGCTGGGTCCGCTCTGAGAAGCTCCGCCCCTTCAATGGCGCTGACTTCCCGCTCTTGAAGATTATACTGGCCTAAGGAATTTTGTGCTCGCTGAGATCCGCGGACCCCGACAGGCTGGAAATGCTCAGTTTAGGGTACCTGGCTGACTCAGGACGCCCCTCACAGCTTTGCACCGTAGTACCGCTGAGCCGTCCGGGAGTGCGGTTAATACCGCGCTCCCACCCTTAAGCTGCCCTCTTCACACTGACCCCCTGCTTGTAAGGGGGGACAGTGACTAACTCGTCACACTTCAGCTCATTGAAGGGGTGGCGGCTGGCTGCCGAGGTGAGCGTTCCCCTGTGGCAGGGCGCGATCTGTCCCCTCTGGAGCTCAATGTCCAGCCAGCGGAGGCAGTGGCTCATGACCCCGCAGTGCGGATACTGCTCCCCCCCCCCCCCCTCAGTCCCTCGATGCAGGGAGGCTGTTGCTAGCAGCCTCTCTGTAAAAAAACAAACTCTAAAAAAACTTTTCTAAAGAAGCCCTGTAGAGCTCCCCTAGCTGTGACCGGCTCCTCCGGGCACATTTTCTAAACTGAGTCTGGTAGGAGGAGCATATAGGGAGGAGCCAGCCCACACTATTAAACACTTAAAGTGCCAATGGCTCCTGCTGGACCCCTCTATACCCCATGGTACTAATATGGACCCCAGCATCCTCTAGGACGTAAGAGAAATTAGATTAAACCATGTGGTTCTATTGAGAGAATGTAAAATAGTGCTAGACACTCCCCTCCTGTGGTGCATCCCCTAATGGACAGCAGCCTGTCAGCAGGTGCATAAGTCAGTAACAACAGCCTATCAGCGGGTGCATAAGTCAGTAACAGCAGCAGCCTGTCAGTCGGTGCATATGTCAGTAACAGCAGCCTGTCAGTGGGTACATATGTCAGTAACAGCAGCCTGTCAGTGGGTGCGTATGTCAATAGCAGCAGCCTTTCAGTGGGTGCATATGTCAGTAACAGTAGCCTGTTAGTGGGTACATATGTCAGTAACAGCAGCGTGTCAGTGGGTACATATGTCAGTAACAGCAGCAGCCTGTCAGTCGGTGCATATGTCAGTAACAGCAGCCTGTCAGTGGGTACATATGTCAGTAACAGCAGCCTGTCAGTGGGTGCATATGTCAATAGCAGCAGCCTGTCAGTGGGTGCATATGTCAGTAACAGCAGCCTGTCAGTGGGTGTATATGTCAGTAATAGCAGCGTGTCAGTGGGTACATATGTCAGTAACAGCAGCCTGTCAGTGGGTGCATATGTCAGTAACAGCAGTGTGTCAGTGGGTGCATATGTCAATAGCAGCAGCCTGTCAGTGGATGCATATGTCAGTAACAGCAGCCTGTCAGTGGGTGTATATGTCAGTAACAGCAGTGTGTCAGTGGGTACATATGTCAGTAACAGCAGCCTGTCAGTGGGCACATATAGAAACATAGAAACATAGAATTTGACGGCAGATAAGAACCACTTGGCCCATTTAGTCTGCCCAATTTTTTTATCCTTTAGGTAATCGCAACCCTCTTTGAACCTTAATTCCTTGTAAGGATATTCACGTGTCTATCCCAAGCATGTTTAAACTGCTCCACAGTCTTAGCCTCTACCACCTCTGATGGGATGCTATTCCACTTATCCACTACCCTTTCTGTGAAATAATTTTTCCTTAAATTTCCACTGAACCTGCCTCCCTCCAGTCTCAGTGTATGTTCTCGAGTTCTAATACTTCTCTTCCTTTGAAAAATGTTTCCCTCCTGAACTTTGTTAAAACCTTTGATATATTTGAAAGTTTCTAACATGTCTCCCCTTTCACTTCTCTCCTCCATACTATACATGTTAAGATCTTTTAGCCTTTCCGGGTAAGTTTTGTGATGTAGGCCATGCACCATTTTAGTTGCCCTTCTTTGTACACTCTCTAATGTATCTATATCCTTCTGGAGATATGGGGGTATATGCAATTGCGGTCGAATTCCCGAAATTGTCGAATTTCGGGTCATTTTCGACCAAAAAAAAAATTTGCCTATGCAATTCAGTGCTTTCCGACCAAAAAACGGACTTTCAAAATTCGACTTTTTGAAATTCGAATTTTTGCAAATTCGACTTTTCTGCAATTATATAAGTGCTGCAATTCGACCAAAGCATATTCAATTCAAGTTTGGAAATTCGACAGCAGTGCTTTTAGACAGCAAATTCGTCATTTTCAATCCGCCACACTTTGGAGGGTGAAAACAAATAAAAAAAATTTAAACATGTTTTTTTTTGTGTTTTTTTTTTTTTGGGAATAGCAGATCTATTTATATTAGAAGGGATTAGGTACTTTTTTTTTTTTTTGGAGGCACAAATATTATTTATATATTTTTTAAAATATTATTTTTTTTAATTTTTTTATTTATTGCTGGAACGGTAAAATCCTAAAAAAAAATGGCGTGGGGTCCCCCCTCCAAAGCATAACCAGCCTCGGGCTCTTCGAGCTGGTCCTGGTTCTAAAAATGCGGGGGAAAAATTGACAGGGGATCCCCCGTATTTTTAAAACCAGCACCGGGCTCTGCGCCTGGTGCTGGTTCCAAAAATACGGGGGACAAAAAGCGTAGGGGTCCCCCGTATTTTTAACACCAGCAACGGGCTCCACTAGCTGGACAGATAATGCCACAGCCGGGGGTCACTTTTATGCCGTGCCCTGCGGCCGTGGCATTAAATATCCAACTAGTCACCCCTGGCCGGGGTACCCTGGGGGAGTGGGGACCCCTTCAATCAAGGGGTCCCCCCCCCTGCCACCCAAGGGCCAGGGGTGAAGCCCGAGGCTGTCCCCCCCATCCAATGGGCTGCGGATGGGGGGGCTGATAGCCTTTTGTGATCATGAAAAGAATATTGTTTTTTCCAGGAGTACTACAAGTCCCAGCAAGCCTCCCCCGCAAGCTGGTACTTGGAGAACCACAAGTACCAGCATGCGGGAGAAAAGCGGGCCCGCTGGTACCTGTAGTACTACTGGAAAAAAAATACCCAAATAAAAACAGGACACACACACCGTCGACAGTAAAACTTTATTACACACTGCCGACACACACATACTTACCTATGTTCACACGCCGACATCGGTCCTCTTCTCCATGTAGAATCCACGGATACCTGAAAATAAAAGATCAATATACTCACCTCAACCAGGGTCCAGAGATAAATCCACGTACTTGTAGAAAATAACAAACCGGACACCCGACCAAACGGACTGAAAGGGGTCCCATGCTGACACATGGGACCCCTATCCCCGAATGCAGAGAGACCTCTCAGTGACAGCTGTCACTGAAAGGTCTCTAAAGCCAATCAGGAAGCGCAACTTCGTTGCGCTCACCTGATTAGCTGTGCGCTGTCTGAACTCAGACAGCGCATCGCACAGCCCCGTCCATTATATTCAATGGTGGGAACTTAGCGGCTAGCGGTGAGGTCACCCGCCGGTCAGCGGCTGACCGCGGGTTAACCCCACCGCTAGCCGCTAAGTTCCCACCATTGAAACTAATGGAGCGGCTTTGCGATGCGCTGTCACAGCACAGACAGCGCACAGCCAATCAGGTGAGCGCCACGGAAGTAGCGCTTCCTGATTGGCTGAAGGGACTTCAGTGACAGGAGTCACGTGATGTCCCGGCATTCGGGGAAAGGGGTCTCATGTGAAAGCATGGGACCCCTTTCTTAGTCCGGTATGGATCGGGTATTTGCGTTTTGTTTTTTTTACAAGTACGTGGATTATTTCTCTGGACGTGGATTTATCTCTGGACGCTGGAAGGTGAGTATAATTTTTTCACAGGTACCTTGGATCGTCGGAGACCGTGGCAGTCGGCGTGTCAACATAGGTAAGTATGTGTGTGTCGGTAGTGTGTAATAAAGTTTTACTATCAAGCTGTGTGTGTCCTGTTTTTATTTGGGTATTTTTTTTCTCAGTAGTACTACAGGTACCAGCGGGCCCGTTTTTCTCCCGCATGCTGGTACTTGTGGTTCTCCAAGTACCAGCTTGCGGGGGAGGCTTGCTGGGACTTGTAGTACTACTGGAAAAACCAATATATTTTTATTATCACAAAAGGCTATCAGCCCCCCCATCCGCAGCCCATTGGATGGGGGGGGACAGCCTCGGGCTTCACCCCTGGCCCTTGGGTGGCTGGGGGGGGGACCCCTTGATTGAAGGGGTCCCCACTCCCCCAGGGTACCCCGGCCAGGGGTGACTAGTTGGGTAGTTAATGCCACGGCCGCAGGGCACGGCATAAAAGTGACCCCCGGCTGTGGCATTATCTGTCCAGCTAGTGGAGCCCGATGCTGGTGTTAAAAATACGGGGGACCCCTACTCTTTTTGTCCCCCGTATTTTTGGCACCAGCACCAGGCGCAGAGCCCGGTGCTGGTTTTAAAAATACGGGGGATCCCTGCCCAATTTTTCCCCTGCATTTTTAGAACCAGGACCAGCTCGAAGAGCCCGAGGCTGGTTATGCTTTGGAGGGGGGACCCCACGCCATTTTTCTTCCCGGGTTTTTCCCGTTTTTTCCCGTTTTATAAAATCGCGGCAAAATCCGCCAAATCGGCCGATTTTCGCCCGCGATTCTGGCGAATCCGTTTTTCATTGAATATGGTGAATTCCGGCAGCCACCTGCCGGAATTCACCTGGCGAATTTAGTCGAATTAAAAAACGGCTAAAAATTGCCGCGATTCGCCGTGAATTGCATATACCCCATGGTCTCCAGAACTGGACACAGTATTCCAGATGAGATCGCACCAATTACCTATACAGTGGCACTGGCATTATTACTTCTCTGACATATGTCAGTAACAGCAGCGTGTCAGTGGGTGCATATGTCAGTAACAGCAGCCTGTCAGTGGGTACATATGTCAGTAACAGCATTGTGTCAGTGGGTACATATGTCAGTAATAGCAGCATGTCAGTAGGTACATATGTCAGTAACTGCAGCCTAACAGTGGGTACATATGTCAGTAACAGCAGCCTGTCAGTGGGTACATATGTCAGTACCAGCAGCTTGTCAGTGGGTACATATGTCAGTAACAGCAGCCTGTCAGTGGATACATATGTCAGTAACAGCAGCCTGTCAGTGGATACATATGTCAGTAACAGCAGCCTGTCAGTGGGAACATATATAAGTAACAGCAGCCTGTCAGTGGGTACATATGTCAGTAACAGCAGCATGTCAGTGGATACATATGTCAGTAACAGCAGCCAGTCAGTGGGTACATATGTCAGTAACAGCAGTGTGTCAGTGGGTACATATGTAACAGCAGTGTGTCAGTGGGTACATATGTAACAGCAGTGTGTCAGTGGGTACATCTGTCAGTAACAGCAGTGTGTCAGTGGGTGCATATGTCAGTAACAGCAGTGTGTCAGGGGGTACATATGTCAGTAACAGCAGCATGTCAGTGGGTACATATGTCAGTAACAGCAGTGTGTCAGTGGGTACATATGTCAGTAACAGCTGTGTGTCAGTGGGTGCATATGTAACAGCAGTGTGTCAGTGGGTACATATGTCAGTAACAGCAGTCTGTCAGTGGGTACATATGTCAGTAACAGCAGTGTGTCAGTGAGTACATATGTCAGTAACAGCAGTGTGTCAGTGGGTGCATATGTCAGTAACAGTAGCCTGTCAGTGGGTACATATGTCAGTAACAGCAGTGTGTCAGTTGGTACATCTGTCAGTAACAGCAGTGTGTCAGTGGGTACATATGTCAGTAACAGCAGTGTGTCAGTGGGTACATATGTAACAGCAGTGTGTCAGTGGGTACATATGTCAGTAACAGCAGTGTGTCAGTGGGTACATATGTCAATAACAGCAGTGTGTCAGTAGGTACATATGTAACAGCAGTGTGTCAGTGGATACATCTGTCAGTAACAGCAGTGTGTCAGTGGGTACATATGTCAGTAACAGCAGTGTGTCAGTGGGTACATATGTCAGTAACAGCAGTGTGTCAGTAGGTACATATGTAACAGCAGTGTGTCAGTGGGTACATCTGTCAGTAACAGCAGTGTGTCAGTGGGTACATCTGTCAGTAACAGCAGTGTGTCAGTGGGTGCATATGTAAGTAACAGCAGTGTGTCAGTGGGTACATATGTCAGTAACAGCAGTGTGTCAGTGGGTACATATGTCAGTAACAGCAGTGTGTCAGTAGGTACATATGTAACAGCAATGTGTCAGTGGGTACATATGTCAGTAACAGCAGTGTGTCAGTGGGTGCATCTGTCAGTAACAGCAGTGTGTCAGTGGGTGCATATGTCAGTAACAGCAGTGTGTCAGTGGGTGCACATGTCAGTAACAGCAGTGTGTCAGGGGGTACATATGTCAGTAACAGCAGCATGTCAGTGGGTACATATGTCAGTAACAGCAGTGTGTCGGTGAGTACATATGTCAGTAACAGCAGTGTGTCAGTGGATGCATATGTCAGTAACAGTAGCCTGCATACCCTCCAACTGTACCTTTTTAATAGATACAGTACCTTTTTTTTATGGTCTGTACCTATTTTTGGCTCTAAAAGCTTCCATTGAAAGTATAGGAAAAGGGGCGTGGCAACGCCCCCTTTCCCTGTGACCACGCCCCTTTTTCTAATTTGTACCGGTTTTTATGTGTAAAATGTTGGAGGGTATGAGGCTGTCAGTGGGTACATCTGTCAGTAACAGCAGTGTGTCAGTGGGTACATATGTCAGTAACAGCAGCCTGTCAGTAGGTACGTATGTCAGTAAGAGCAGTGTGTCAGTGGGTACATATGTCAGTAACAGCAGCCTGTCAGTGGGTACATATGTCAATAACAGCAGCCTGTCAGTGGGTACATATGTCAGTAACAGCAGTGTGTCAGTGGGTACATATGTCAGTAATAGCAGTGTGTCAGTGGGTACATATGTCAGTAACAGCAGTGTGTCAGTGGGTACATCTGTCTAACAGCAGTGTGTCAGTGGGTACATATGTCAGTAACAGCAGCCTGTCAGTAGGTACATATGTCAGTAACAGCAGCCAGTCAGTGGGTACATATGTCAGTAACAGCAGCCTGTCAGTGGGTACATATGTCAGTAACAGCAGCGTGTCAGTGGGTACATATGTCAGTAACAGCAGTGTGTCAGTGGGTACATATGTTAGTAACAGCAGCCTGTCAGTGGGTACATATGTCAGTAACAGCAGCGTGTCAGTGGGTACATATGTCAGTAACAGCAGCGTGTCAGTGGGTACATATGTCAGTAACAGCAGTGTGTCAGTGGGTACATCTGTCTAACAGCAGTGTGTCAGTGGGTACATATGTCAGTAACAGCAGCCTGTCAGTAGGTACATATGTCAGTAACAGCAGCCAGTCAGTGGGTACATATGTCAGTAACAGCAGACTGTCAGTGGGTACATATGTCAGTAACAGCAGTGTGTCAGTGGGTACATATGTCAGTAACAGCAGTGTGTCAGTGGGTACATATGTCAGTAACAGCAGCCTGTCAGTGGGTACATATGTCAGTAACAGCAGCGTGTCAGTGGGTACATATGTCAGTAACAGCAGCGTGTCAGTGGGTACATATGTCAGTAACAGCAGCGTGTCAGTGGGTACATATGTCAGTAACAGCAGCGTGTCAGTGGGTACATATGTCAGTAACAGCAGCGTGTCAGTGGGTACATGTCAGTAACAGCAGCGTGTCAGTGGGTACATATGTCAGTAACAGCAGCGTGTCAGTGGGTACATATGTCAGTAACAGCAGCGTGTCAGTGGGTACATATGTCAGTAACAGCAGCGTGTCAGTGGGTACATATGTCAGTAACAGCAGCGTGTCAGTGGGTACATATGTCAGTAACAGCAGCGTATCAGTGGGTACATATGTCAGTAACAGCAGCGTGTCAGTGGGTACATATGTCAGTAACAGCAGCGTATCAGTGGGTACATATGTCAGTAACAGCAGCGTATCAGTGGGTACATATGTCAGTAACAGCAGCGTGTCAGTGGGTACATATGTCAGTAACAGCAGCGTGTCAGTGGGTACATATGTCAGTAACAGCAGCCTGTCAGTGGGTACATATGTCAGTAACAGCAGCGTGTCAGTGGGTACATATGTCAGTAACAGCAGCGTGTCAGTGGGTACATGTCAGTAACAGCAGCGTGTCAGTGGGTACATGTCAGTAACAGCAGCGTGTCAGTGGGTACATATGTCAGCAACAGCAGCGTGTCAGTGGGTACATATGTCAGTAACAGCAGCGTGTCAGTGGGTACATATGTCAGTAACAGCAGCGTGTCAGTGGGTACATATGTCAGTAACAGCAGCGTGTCAGTGGGTACATATGTCAGTAACAGCAGCGTATCAGTGGGTACATATGTCAGTAACAGCAGCGTGTCAGTGGGTACATATGTCAGTAACAGCAGCGTGTCAGTGGGTACATATGTCAGTAACAGCAGCGTGTCAGTGGGTACATATGTCAGTAACAGCAGCGTGTCAGTGGGTACATGTCAGTAACAGCAGCGTGTCAGTGGGTACATGTCAGTAACAGCAGCGTGTCAGTGGGTACATATGTCAGCAACAGCAGCGTGTCAGTGGGTACATATGTCAGTAACAGCAGCGTGTCAGTGGGTACATATGTCAGTAACAGCAGCGTGTCAGTGGGTACATATGTCAGTAACAGCAGCGTGTCAGTGGGTACATATGTCAGTAACAGCAGCGTGTCAGTGGGTACATATGTCAGTAACAGCAGCGTGTCAGTGGGTACATATGTCAGTAACAGCAGCGTGTCAGTGGGTACATATGTCAGTAACAGCAGTGTGTCAGTGGGTACATGTCAGTAACAGCAGTGTGTCAGTGGGTACATATGTCAGCAACAGGAGCGTGTCAGTGGGTACATATGTCAGTAACAGCAGCGTGTCAGTGGGTACATATGTCAGTAACAGCAGTGTGTCAGTGGGTACATATGTCAGTAACAGCAGCGTGTCAGTGGGTACATATGTCAGTAACAGCAGCGTGTCAGTGGGTACATATGTCAGTAACAGCAGTGTGTCAGTGGGTACATATGTTAGTAACAGCAGCCTGTCAGTGGGTACATATGTCAGTAACAGCAGCGTGTCAGTGGGTACATATGTCAGTAACAGCAGCGTGTCAGTGGGTACATATGTCAGTAACAGCAGCCTGTCAGTGGGTACATATGTCAGTAACAGCAGCGTGTCAGTGGGTACATATGTCAGTAACAGCAGTGTGTCAGTGGGTACATATGTTAGTAACAGCAGCCTGTCAGTGGGTACATATGTCAGTAACAGCAGCGTGTCAGTGGGTACATATGTCAGTAACAGCAGCCTGTCAGTGGGTACATATGTCAGTAACAGCAGTGTGTCAGTGGGTACATCTGTCTAACAGCAGTGTGTCAGTGGGTACATATGTCAGTAACAGCAGCCTGTCAGTGGGTACATATGTCAGTAACAGCAGCCAGTCAGTGGGTACATATGTCAGTAACAGCAGCCTGTCAGTGGGTACATATGTCAGTAACAGCAGCGTGTCAGTGGGTACATATGTCAGTAACAGCAGTGTGTCAGTGGGTACATATGTCAGTAACAGCAGCCTGTCAGTGGGTACATATGTCAGTAACAGCAGCCTGTCAGTGGGTACATATGTCAGTAACAGCAGCGTGTCAGTGGGTACATATGTCAGTAACAGCAGCGTGTCAGTGGGTACATATGTCAGTAACAGCAGCGTGTCAGTGGGTACATATGTCAGTAACAGCAGCGTGTCAGTGGGTACATATGTTAGTAACAGCAGCGTGTCAGTGGGTACATATGTCAGTAACAGCAGCGTGTCAGTGGGTACATGTCAGTAACAGCAGCGTGTCAGTGGGTACATATGTCAGTAACAGCAGCGTGTCAGTGGGTACATATGTCAGTAACAGCAGCGTGTCAGTGGGTACATATGTCAGTAACAGCAGCGTGTCAGTGGGTACATATGTCAGTAACAGCAGCGTGTCAGTGGGTACATATGTCAGTAACAGCAGCGTGTCAGTGGGTACATATGTCAGTAACAGCAGCGTGTCAGTGGGTACATATGTCAGTAACAGCAGCGTGTCAGTGGGTACATATGTCAGTAACAGCAGCGTGTCAGTGGGTACATATGTCAGTAACAGCAGCGTGTCAGTGGGTACATATGTCAGTAACAGCAGCGTGTCAGTGGGTACATGTCAGTAACAGCAGCGTGTCAGTGGGTACATATGTCAGCAACAGCAGCGTGTCAGTGGGTACATATGTCAGCAACAGCAGCGTGTCAGTGGGTGCATATGTCAGCAACAGCAGCGTGTCAGTGGGTGCATATGTCAGTAACAGCAGCGTGTCAGTGGGTGCATATGTCAGTAACAGCAGCGTGTCAGTGGGTACATATGTCAGTAACAGCAGCGTGTCAGTGGGTACATATGTCAGTAACAACAGCGTGTCAGTGGGTACATATGTCAGTAACAGCAGCGTGTCAGTGGGTACATATGTCAGTAACAGCAGCGTGTCAGTGGGTACATATGTCAGTAACAGCAGCGTGTCAGTGGGTACATATGTCAGTAACAGCAGCGTGTCAGTGGGTACATATGTCAGTAACAGCAGCGTGTCAGTGGGTACATATGTCAGTAACAGCAGCGTGTCAGTGGGTACATATGTCAGTAACAGCAGCGTGTCAGTGGGTACATATGTCAGTAACATCAGTGGGTCAGTGGGTACATACGTCAGTAACAGCAGTGTGTCAGTGGGTACATATGTCAGTAACAGCAGCGTGTCAGTGGGTACATATGTCAGTAACAGCAGCGTGTCAGTGGGTACATATGTCAGTAACAGCAGCGTGTCAGTGGGTACATATGTCAGTAACAGCAGCGTGTCAGTGGGTACATATGTCAGTAACAGCAGCGTGTCAGTGGGTACATATGTCAGTAACAGCAGTGTCAGTGGGTACATATGTCAGTAACAGCAGCGTGTCAGTGGGTACATACGTCAGTAACAGCAGCCTGTCAGTGGGTACATACGTCAGTAACAGCAGCCTGTCAGTGGGTACATACGTCAGTAACAGCAGTGTCAGTGGGTACATACGTCAGTAACAGCAGCCTGTCAGTGGGTACATACGTCAGTAACAGCAGTGTGTCAGTGGGTACATATGTCAGTAACAGCAGTGTGTCAGTGGGTACATATGTCAGTAACAGCAGCGTGTCAGTGGGTACATATGTCAGTAACAGCAGTGTGTCAGTGGGTACATATGTCAGTAACAGCAGTGTCAGTGGGTACATATGTCAGTAACAGCAGTGTGTCAGTGGGTACATATGTCAGTAACAGCAGTGTGTCAGTGGGTACATATGTCAGTAACAGCAGCGTGTCAGTGGGTACATATGTCAGTAACAGCAGTGTGTCAGTGGGTACATACGTCAGTAACAGCAGTGTGTCAGTGGGTACATATGTCAGTAACAGCAGTGTGTCAGTGTGTACATATGTCAGTAACAGCAGCTTGTCAGTGGGTACATATGTCAGTAACAGCAGCGTGTCAGTGGGTACATATGTCAGTAACAGCAGTGTGTCAGTGGGTACATATGTCAGTAACAGCAGTATGTCAGGAAGCTCCCCCAGCCATGTTTTCCATGTAATGAGCATTATGTGCCATTTACACTGGAGCTGTGATGCTTATGATCATGTAAAGATAACTGCACCAGGCCAGACATATTTCCCTGTGGAATCTCCCTGTCCCCCCTATGACTGTCAGGGTATTTGCAGCACACTGATAGGATTTGGGGCATCTGAGGATAACACAGCAGCGTCTCATGTCACACTATGGAGGGGAGGATACTGACACGTGACTGAGCATTAATCACAACCATATATCATCCCCACAGGCTGTCACTCACAGCTACAGCGATCCCCAGTCACCAATCCGATGGCGGGGGCGTGGCATTCGCTGGCAGCAGCTACCTGGGAGTGGGCGGTCCCATTCATTACCGCGGCCTCCGTCACAGTAATCGCCGGCAACCAACGAGATTGAACGGGGCGTGGCAATAACTCGAAGCCTCCACTTGTCTTATTCCTCTTCCGCCCTTATCGTTTCACATTGGCGGCGCGTCACTTCCTCCCAGAACCGGAAGTAACTTCAGCTAGAAATAACGAGATTGAAGATGGAAGCGGAGCTACGTCCAGTATATCCCTGTGTGCTCTGCAATGTAAATACCCGTTCGCCCTGGCTGCTGGACCAGCACGTCCTTTCGGAGGAGCACAGGAAAACCTTGAGTCGTGTTTTCCCTGCCGAGGTCCCACTCCTGCACAGCTTACAGTACTTCCTGGACACCTATCTGAAGGATGAGCCCCTGATTGGCCTGGAGTACATTATAGAAAAGCAGCGGGACATCCGCATGGACGTGGACATCCGCATGTACATGTGTCGGCTCTGCGTCGTGCATGGCACCAGATCTGAAATCATCGCCCATATATGCTCCATATATCACAAGAAGAACTATCTGCTCCGCCACCATCCCGAAGAAGCCGCTACCGTGGCGAAGTCTGCGGGTGAGAGCATCTTCTTCAAAGTGCTGCATGTGACTTTGGTTGAGATTCTCAGTAAGCACGGGAAACAGAGAATCCAAGAAGGGACAAAACGCCGGCGCTTCACGCAGAGATGGAATAAGAGGAAAAGGCGCAATGTGTGGCCCAGCGTCACCGATAAAGGCGCAGCAGAAACCGACTCGTGGAATATTATGCAATCAAAGGAAGCTGCGCGTTCACAGTTAAATAATATTCTGGATACCAGTCAGCAATTTAGACAGAACGACGAGTTTTACGATTACCTTAGGAATGTAGAGATAGAAAACAACTCGGACGCCAATTTTGTTCATGAAATCGTTAAGAACTGAATAAACAAGGTGATGAGCTTCCAGAGAGCGCAATCTAGTAAACAGGCGGAAGAGAAGCGGGGATCCCCGTCCAGCAGTCATCCGACTCCGACATATACAGACGGGGCTGATGGAGAGGGCGTCAGTCAGCGGCCAGTACCTCCAGGGAGATTGCTTCCTTCTGGGTCACAGTGTAAGGACGTCTCCAGTCTGGTATCGGAAGCGGATGATGAAAGTGATGCCGCAGAGATCTGCTTCAACAGTCCGGAAAAGATGGAGGCGTCCGACCTCGCAGCACTTTTGAGAGAAGTGCGGCAACAAATGCTGCATGTAGAGGGATTGATCGCCCAAAAGCCATGAAATATCTTATTTAAATACCCATGATGCTTGAAAATTATAAAACAACAAATAAATGTATTATTTCAGAATGTGGGTTTATTGATTAACTTTTCCCCTAAATGTTTTCCAGTTTGTGAGATTCAAGAGTTTGGCTTTTGGGCGCCTTAACTGCTTTATGCGGCTAATCCTATCCTGCATTTTGGGCACATCATTCGCAATAGTGATAGGCACCCATAATAATTCTCCTGCTCACTATAGACGGGATCTGCGGCAGAGCAAAACAAAGAAATTAAATTTTCCCCTAGATTGGAGACTGGATGATCACATTTTAGGGCATATTTAACTATTAGTGGAAGCTGCCGAGGCGACTTTTGTGGTGAAAGGCTGATTCTGTGTGTGTATGTATGTATGTATGTATGTAAGTGTGTGTGTGTGTGTGTGTGTGTATATATATATATATATAGATATATATATATAGATATAGATATACAGATATATATAAAGATATATATATATCTATCTCCTATATATTAGCCCAAATCTGTGACTCTGTGCTGTAACGCTGGGCGGAGTTACAGTGGTGGGTGGAGTTATTCAAATGAGTCACAGAACTGGGCAAATCTATAGGAGATCAGCAGCAGAAGCAGATGGTATGGGCATGGCACAGGCAGGGGTGCATATCTCCCAGCTCTCTTCAGACAGAAGGAGGGACAGACACACAAAACACCACACGGCGAAAAAGGGGGCGTGGTCAACGAAAGGGGCGTGGCTTCACGGGAGGGCACCCGTTTTCGTCAGTGAGGGGGCATGCTCAGCGCTCTGTGAGCTGCTGGCATGCCCCCAGGGGCAGATTATGAGTCTGGGGTCCCAGGGCACTTAAGATCAGGGGCCCTATCTCATTGCTGTGCCTGCTGTGGGATTGGGGGCGTGGCCTAATCGCGCCCACAAAGCCACGCCCCTTATGCAAATTTCAGGAATTTTTTTAATGGAATTTTGGCCCCTCAGCTAGAGGTAAATCCAGAGGAGGTGGTCGCTCCCCCCTACACACCCGCACAGGCAGAAGAAAGCAGGGAGACTGCTGCCTCCCTGCAACACCACAGACCTGCCAATATGCAGCAGCGTGCGCTGACTGTAGCACAATGCTGCCACTGTTACTGGCAGGACAGGGGAACTTCTGAGCTGGGACAGAGCTACTCCAGCCAGGGGGCCCCATAAAACTGTGGGGCCCATGGTACTTACCCCCTGCCCCCCCTTAATCCGGCTCTGCTGCTGGAACCCCCCCTTAATCCGTGCCCCTTGATGCCCCCTCTGACTCCACTAAATTCACCGCTGCTCTAAGCAAAACAGAGAGTACAGGAGCTTCCCAACTGCCCCCCCCCCCCCAACACCACCGCGGAACACTGCGACCCGCGGGTGGGACAGCGGGACAGACCCTAAAAAATGGGACTGACCCGCGAAAATCGGGAAGGTTGGGGGGTGTGTGAGGGTGTATGCCGTACAGACAGACGGGCACCGGCTCACTGTGTGCTTGACCCCCCACATCAGCATACTCAGCAGGGTCTCTCTGGCGCAGAGGAGCGTCACTTTCTGGCACACTCCTTGCTTCTTAGCTGCAGTTTTGTGGGGCACCTGCCGCTGTGCAGGTTCCGTACTGCCTCTGTTATCTCCAGCCCCGGCAACCCCACCGCTAGCTGCAGCGCTGCCACCCACAGTGAGGTGCGCCCAGCTCCTTCACACACTTTAGCTGGCGGGCAGCGCTGCAGAAGTCCGCGCTGCTTGCAGGCTCCGACCCCCTCCTCCCTCCAGCCACAGCGTCTCCTGGGGGCTAACCAGTCACTCCCAGTCTCCCCTTACCACAGTGCCCGGCAGCTGCGCGAGGTCTGCGGTGTGTGACTGAGGAGGGGAGGAGGGATGCGGACGGCCAGAGGAAGCAGTACTCCAGCCTGAGAGAGTCAGCCATGCCAAGTCTCCACCAGCAGCAGACCCCTACTCACGGCATCTCCGGACCCCCACCCCTGCCCCTTCCCATCCCACAGCACCTCCGGAACCCTTCACCCATCCGCAACATCCCCGCACCTGCCCCTCTCCCACCCTTGGCACCCCTACCCTTCCCCCACCGGCTGTGCCTCCGGACCCCATCTGCAGCCCCCACTCCTCTGCCCCTCCCCCACCCGCAGCATCTACCGTCCCTTCCCCATCCGGGCCCCCCCGCTTCCACCCTCCTCTACTCGCAGCATCTACAGACACCCTCCCCCATCCACAGCCCCCCCCGCACCTGCTACATTCTGTACATCGTGCTCTGCAGGTGCTGTTCACGCCGTCACAAGGGGCTGCGCCTCCTTCACCATCGCACGCCCTTTCATTGTGCAATATTTAACCACTAACAAAGGAATGCGGGTAATACTCCATATAATACAAATATTGAACCCCAGAAAGGCATGCAAGGGTTAAGGGTGCGTAGCCCCTTGCGACGGTGTGAAGAGCGCCCGTAGGGCGCGATGAAGCACCTAGTATATATATATATATATATATACTCTGCTCAAAAAAATAAAGGGAACACTAAAATAACACATCCTAGATCTGAATGAATGACATATTCTTATGAAATACTTTGTTCTTTCCATAGTTGAATGTGTTGACAAAAATTATCAATGGAAATCAAATGTATTAACCCATGGAGGTCTGGATTTGGAGTTAATAAATTTAGCCAATATATTGGTTAATATATAGCCAATATATGTGTGTTTGTGCTCTACTTAGTGTCTGTGTGATGGGCTACTAGATGTTCATATGTAAAAGTCTTTTAATAGAGTTAATGTCCAAAATTCATAGACTCTCCTCTATTCGGGTAGCTGCTGTTTCTCTAATGTCCTAGTGGATGCTGGGGACTCCATAAGGACCATGGGGAATAGACGGGCTCCGCAGGAGACTGGGCACTCTAAAGAAAGATTTAGTACTCCCTAGTGTGCACTGGCTCCTCCCTCTATGCCCCTCCTCCAGACCTCAGTTAGAATCTGCCCGGACAGAGCTGGGTGCTTTTAGTGAGCTCTCCTGAGCTTGCTAATAAGAAAGTATTTTAGTTAGGTTTTTAATTTTCAGAGAGCTTCTGCTGGCAACAGACTCTCTGCTACGTGGGACTGAGGGGAGAGAAGCAAACCTACTAACTGCGGCTAGGTTGCACTTCTTAGGCTACTGGACACCATTAGCTCCAGAGGGTTCGAAAACAGGATCTTAACATTGGTCGTCCGGAGCCGCGCCGCCGCCCCCCTCGCAGAGCCAGAAGTCAGAAGCCGGCAGAAGCAAGAAGACATCGAAATTGGCGTCAGAAGACTCCTGTCTTCGCATGAGGTAGCGCACAGCACTGCAGCTGTGTGCCATTGCTCCCACACTACACGCACACTCCGGTCACTGTAGGGCGCAGGGGGGGGCGCCCTGGGCAGCAATTGGGATACCTCTTGGCAAAAGGACACATATATACAGCTGTGCACTGTATATATGTACGAGCCCCTGCCATTTTATCTACACAGACCCGGGACAGAAGCCCGCTGCTGAGGGGGCGGGGCCTTCTTCCTCAGCACTAACCGGCGCCATTTTCTCTCCACTGCTCCGCTGAGAGGAAGCTCCCCAGGCTCTCCCCTGCAGTATCAAGGTAGAAAAAGGGTAAAAAAGAGAGGGGGGGGGGGCACATAAATTTAATTTATTTATAATACAGCAGCTTCTGAGTAAACACTAACTTACTGTGTAATCCCTGGGTTATATAGCGCTGGGGTGTGTGCTGGCATACTCTCTCTGTCTCCCCAAAAGGCCTTGTGGGGTCGTGTCCTCAATTAGACTATTCTCTGTGTGTGTGCGGTGTGTCGGTACGTTTGTGTCAACATGTTTGACGAGGACGGTTACGTGGAGGCAAAACAAGTGCAAGTGAATGTGGTCTCGGCGCCGACACCTGATTGGATGGATATGTGGAAGGTGTTAAATGATAACGTAAGCTCCTTGCATAAAAGGTTGGATAATCAGTCAGGGTCTCAACCCATGTCTGATGCTACAGCTCAGAGGCCGTCAGGGTCTCAGAAGCGCCCACTATCCCAGTTGGTTGATACAGATGTCGACACGGATTCTGACTCCAGTGTCGATGACGATGATGCAAAGTTGCAGCCAAAAATGTCTAAAGCCATCCGATACATGATTATAGCAATGAAGGATGTATTGCACATATCGAAGGATAACCCTGTCCCTGACAAGAGGGTTTATATGTTTGGGGAGAAAAAGCAAGAAGTGACTTTTCCCCCACTTCACATGAATGAGTTATGTGAAAAAGCGTGGGATTCCCCTGATAGGAAAGTACTGATTTCCTAAAGATTACTTATGGCGTATCCTTTCCCGCCAACGTATAGGTTGCGGTGGTAATCCTCCCCTAGGGTAGACAAAGCGTTGACACGCTTATCTAAGAAGGTGGCCCTGCCGTCACAGGATACGGCCGCCCTAAAGGATCCTGCGGAAAGGAAGCATGAAGGTATCCTGAAGTCTGTTTATACACATTGCGGTACTCTACTGAAGCCAGCAATTACTTCGGCCTGGATGTGTAGTGCTGTAGCAGCATGGACAAATACTCTCTCTGAGGAGTGAGATACCCTGGACAGGGAGACTATTTTACTGACCCTAGGACATATTAAAGACGCTGTCCTATATATGCGGGATGCCCAGAGGGACATTTGCCTGCTGGGCTCTAGAATAAACGCAATGTCGATTTCTGCCAGAAGAGTCCTATGGACTCGGCAATGGACAGGTGATGCAGACTCTAAAAAAACACATGGAGGTGTTACCTTATAAGGGTGAGGAATTGTTCAGGGACGGTCTCTCGGACCTAGTTTCCACAGCTACGGCTGGGAAGTCAAATTTCTTGCCGTATATTCCCTCACAGCCAAAGGAAGCACCGTATTACCAAATGCAGTCCTTTTCGTTCACAAAAAAGCAAGAAAGTCAGAGGTGCATCCTTTCTTGCCAGAGGCAAGGGTAGAGGAAAAAAGCTGCATCATGCAGCCAGTTCCCAGGAACAAAAGGCTTCCACTAAATCCATCGCATGACGCTGGGGCTACACAGGCGGAGCCAGGAGCGGTGGGGGCGCGTCTCCGAAATTTCAGCCACCGGTGGGTTCGCTCACGGGTGGATCCTTGGGCTATACAAATTGTGTCTCAGGGATACAAGCTGGAATTCGAGGTGACGCCCCTTCACTGTTACCTAAAATCGGCCTTGCCAGCTTCCCCCACAGAAAGGGAGGTAGTGTTGGCAGCAATTCACAAACTATATCTCCAGCAGGTGGTAGTGAGGGTTCCCCTCCTTCAACAGGGCAGTGGTTACTATTCCACCATGTTTGTGGTACCGAAACCGGACTGTTTGGTCAGACCCATTTTGAATTTAAAATCCCTGAATATTTATCTGAAGAATCTCAAGTTCAAGATGGAATCGCTCAGAGCGGTCATTGCAAGCCTGGAGGAAGGGGATTTTATGGTGTCTCTGGACATCAAGGATGCGTACTTGCATCTCCCCATTTATTCACCTCATCAGGAGTACCTCAGGTTTGTGGTACAGGACTGTCATTATAAATTCCAGACGTTGCTGTTTGGCTTGTCCACGGCACCGAGAATATTTACCAAGGTGATGGCGGAAATGATGGTGCTCCTTAGGAATCAAGAGGTTACAATTATCCCATACTTGGACGATCTCCTCATAAAGGCGAGGTCCAGAGAGCAGTTGCTGATCAGCGTAGCACACTCTCAGGAAGTTTTTCAACAGCACGGCTGGATTCTGAATATTCCAAAGTCGCAGCTGATTCCTACGACGCATCTGCCCTTCCTGGGCATGATTCTGGACACAAACCAGAAAAAGGTGTTTTTCCCGGAGGAGAAGGCCCAGGAGCTCGTGACTCTGGTCAGAGACCTCCTAAAAGCAAAACAGGTATCGGTGCATCACTGCACGCGAGTCCTGGGAAAGATGGTGGCGTCATACGAAGCCATTCCCTTCGGCAGGTTCCATGCGAGGATCTTTCAGTGGGATCTGTTGGACAAGTGGTCCGGATCGCTTCTTCAGATGCATCGGCTGATCACCCTGTCCCCCAGGGCCAGGGTGTCTCTTCTGTGGTGGCTGCAGAGTGCTCACCTCCTCGAGGGCCGTAGGTTCGGCATACAGGACTGTGTCCTGGTGACCACGGATGCAAGCCTCCGAGGATGGGAGGCAGTCACTCAGGGAAGAAACTTCCAGGGGCTGTGGTCAAGTCAGGAGACTTGTCTGCACATCAATATCCTGGAGCTAAGGGCCATATACAATGCCCTGAGTCAAGCGGAGCCTCTGCTTCGAAACCAACCAGTGCTGATTCAGTCAGACAACATCACTGCAGTGGCCTATGTAAACCGCCAGGGCGGCACAAGAAGCAGGGTGGCAATGGCGGAAGCCACCAGGATTCTTCGTTGGGCGGATAATCACGTACTAGCACTGTCAGCAGTGTTCATTCCGGGAGTGGACAACTGGGAAGCAGACTTCCTCAGCAGGCACGACCTCCACCCGGGAGAGTGGGGACTTCATCAAGAAGTCTTCACGCAGATTGCAAATCGATGGGAACTGCCACAGGTGGACATTATGCGGTCCCATCTCAACAAAAAGCTACAAAGGTATTGCGCAGGGTCAAGGAACCCTCAGGCGATAGCGGTGGACGCACTAGTAACACCACGGGTGTTCCAGTCGGTCTATGTGTTTCCTCCTCTTCCTCTCATACCAAAGGTGCTGAGAATTGTAAGAAAAAGAGGAGTGAGAACAATACTCAGTGTTCCGGATTGGCCAAGAAGGACTTGATACCCGGAATTGCAAGAAATGCTCACAGAGGACCCATGGCCTCTGCCTCTCAGAGAGGACCTGTTACAACAAGGGCCCTGTCTGTTCCAGGACTTACCGCGGCTGCGTTTGACGGCATGACGGTTGAACGCCGGATCCTAGCGGAAAAAGGCATTCCGGATGAAGTTATTCCTATGCTGATAAGGGCTAGGAAGGACGTGACAGCAAAGCATTATCACCATATATGGCGAAAATATGTTGCTTGGTGTGAGGCCAGGAAGGCCCCTACAGAGGAATTTCAGCTGGGTCGATTCCTGCACTTCTACAGTCAGGAGTGACTATGGGCCTAAAATTAGGGTCCATAAAGGTCCAGATTTCGGCCCTGTCCATTTTCTTTCAAAAAGAACTGGCTTCACTGCCGGAGGTTCAGACGTTTGTTAAGTGAGTGCTGCATATTCAGCCCCCTTTTCTCTAACGTCCTAGTGGATGCTGGGGACTCCGTCAGGACCATGGGGAATAGCGGCTCCGCAGGAGACAGGGCACAAAATAAAAGCTTAATGATCAGGTGGTGTGCACAGGCTCCTCCCCCTATGACCCTCCTCCAAGCCTCAGTTAGATTTTTGTGCCCGGCCGAGAAGGGTGCAATCTAGGTGGCTCTCCTGAGCTGCTTAGAATAAAAGTTTAGTTAGGTTTTTTTATTTTCAGTGAGTCCTGCTGGCAACAGGCTCACTGCACCGTGGGACTAAGGGGAGAAGAAGCGAACTCACCTGAGTGCAGAGTGGATTGGGCTTCTTAGGCTACTGGACGTTAGCTCCAGAGGGACGATCACAGGTTCAGCCTGGATGGGTCACCGGAGCCGCGCCGCCGTCCCCCTTACAGAGCCAGAAGAGACGAAGAGGTCCGGTGAAAGCGGCGGCAGAAGACATCCTGTCTTCAAACTAAGGTAGCGCACAGCACCGCAGCTGTGCGCCATTGCTCTCAGCACACTTCACACTCCGGTCACTGAGGGTGCAGGGCGCTGGGGGGGGAGCGCCCTGAGACGCAATATAACACAAATACCTTAGCTGGCTAAAGGAATACATCACATATAGCTCCAGGGCTATATGGATGTATTTTTCCCCCTGCCATTTTACACAGAAAAAGCGGGAGAGAAGGATGTCGTGAAGGGGCGGGGCCTATCTCCTCAGCACACTGGCGCCATTTTTCCCTCACAGCTCCGCTGGAAGGACGGCTCCCTGACTCTCCCCTGCAGTCCTGCTTCTGATTCAGGGTAAAAAAGAGAAGGGGGGGCATTTTGGCAGCAGATAAAATTAAACAGCAGCTAGAAGGGATTAACACTTATATAAGGTTATCCCTGTATATATATAGCGCTGGGTGTGTGCTGGCAGACTCTCCCTCTGTCTCTCCAAAGGGCTAAGTGGGGTCCTGTCCTCTATCAGAGCATTCCCGGTGTGTGTGCTGTGTGTCGGTACGCGTGTGTCGACATGTATGAGGAGGAAAATGAGGTGGAGGCGGAGCAGTTGCCTGTGTTGGTGATGTCACCCCCTAGGGAGTCGACACCTGACTGGATGATTGTGTTTAAGCAATTAAGTGATAATGTCAGCAATTTGCAAAAAACTGTTGACGACATGAGAAAGCCGGCAAATCAATTAGTGCCTGTTCAGGCGTCTCAGACACCGTCAGGGGCCCTAAAACGGCCGCTACCTCAGTGGGTCGACACAGATACAGATACTGAGTCTAGTGTCGACGGTGACGAGACAAACGTAATGTCCAGTAGGGCCACACGTTACATGATCACGGCAATGAAAGAGGCATTGAACCTTTCTGACACTACAAGTACCACAAAGGCGGGTATTATGTGGGGTGTGAAAAAACTGCCAATAGTTTTTCCTGAGTCTGATGAAATAAATGAGGTGTGTGATAAAGCGTGGGTTTCCCCCGATAAAAAACAGCTAATCTCTAATAAATTATTAGCACTATACCCTTTCCCGCCAGAGGTTAGGGCGCGGTGGGAAACACCCCCTAGGGTAGATAAGGCGCTCACACGTTTATCTAAACAAGTGGTGTTACCGTCTCCTGATACGGCCACCCTCAAAGAACCAGCTGATAGGAGGCTGGAAAATATCCTAAAAAGTATATACACACATATTGGTGTTATACTGCGGCCAGCAATCGCATCAGCCTGGATGTGCAGTGCTGGAGTCGCATGGGCGGATTCCCTGACTGAGAATATTGATACCCTGGATAGGGACAATATTTTGTTAACTATAGAACATTTAAAGGATGCATTGCTATATATGCGTGATGCGCAGAGGGATATTTGTACCCTGGCATCAAGAGTAAGTGCAATGTCCATCTCTGCCAGAAGAGCATTATGGACGCGACAGTGGTCAGGGGATGCAGATTCCAAACGGCACATGGAAGTATTGCCGTATAAGGGGGAGGAGTTATTTGGGGCTGGTCTAACAGACCTGGTGGCCACGGCAACGGCTGGAAAATCCACCTTTTTACCCCAGGTTACTTCACATCAGCAGAAAAAGACACAATCTTTTCAAACTCAGTCCTTTCGTTCCCATAAGTACAAGCGAGCAAAAGGCCACTCTTTTCTGCCCAAGGGCAGAGGAAGAGGAAAAAGACTGCACCATGCAGCCGATTTGAGGAAGGTAGATGGGCAAGCATTAGTATAATTCTGCAATAAAGCCAATGTCACTCCATTTTGTTATATACAATAGATTATAAGCTTACTTTAGTATTAAGATATTGAGATGTTTAAAATATGCCTGGAAGAAGGAAAATTACAGTTGGCTGAAAGGAAACAAAAAGAAGAAGTTGTGGCAAAGCCATTTACAAGAAACGAAGCAAAAACAAGGACGTGTGGCAAGGCTTCTGAGAAATGGAGAAAGAAAAGGAAACAAGCAGGCGTTATCAGGAAAAGGACGCAATCCTGAGGTTAAGGCAATAGTTAGTGACAGTTTTAAAAAACGTATATATATATGTATGGATTAATAAAAGAACAGAACTCAGATTGACTACACCATGTGTGCAGTGTGTGGTCATTTGATATCTCCAGCTGGCTGCATGGCACGTATATTTTATTCACAGGTTCTGACTGCAAAAGACAGGCTGTTGTTGGAGTCCTCTCAGAGAAGGCTGAGGCTAAAGGAGGTTTACCTCCAACATTTTCATGGTGCCGAAACCCGGGAAGCCAAGAAGTTGAATAGAGGAGCAACAAGTCACCTGGCTCTAGACGTTGGAACCGTTTAAACCGCGGTAAGTAACAAATTGATTGCGATTTTCGCCAATTGTTACTTTACGTGTTTTAACGTCTGTGCCAGAAGTGTCAGTTTTCTCTGTTAAACTCAAGCGCTTCCTAGTAAAAGCCTTGCCTCTTTTGTATCAGAACAGTAATGTAAATTTATGTCTGAAATTGAAGAATGTATTGATTTTGAAAGCTCATATGGTTGTGGGTGTTGTACTGTTAGTTTGAAAAAAGATATATCAGGTTTTAAAAGGTGTAAGGGACATCAAGAAGATGTTTATGGTAAAACTGTGGGTTATATGAAAGGTTTATTAACAAAAGGATGTCATGGTTTTGTTAATCTAAGGGAAGGCAAGGACTTGCGCCAGATACTGAAAGAACCAGAACCTGAAAGATTCTTTTGTCCCTATTCTGTCAGACCCACCAGATTGAGATATACCTTGATAATGGAAGATTGTGAGTCCACCCATAAGGAAACTGAATGATTACAGGTGTATGTAATCAGTAGGACAGAGGTAAACCTGTAGTGTTCAGGAAACCCATCTTTACAATAATCAACATAGAGTACTGAAATTGTGTAACTCATATCGGAGAGAGAAGTGTTGATAAGTTGGCAGAAGGCAGGATGGGAACCTCTAATAGCAAGGGTGAATTAACCCCTGTGGAAATAGTTAAACAGGAGGTGGGACCACATACAGTCAAAGATATAGTCAAGGTATTTAAAAAGAGGAGGATTTCCTCCATATGGGTAATTTAACACTGACAGATGGAGAAAATTCAGAATCTGTAATAGGGAATGGATAGAAAAATGCAAGAAAGGGGATCAGGTTTATATTTGGCTAACAGAAGGGAGAAATGGGAGCAGGAGGAGGAAAGGAAGAAGAGAGAGAGGGAAGATGACCAGAATATGACAGTCTGTTTAGCAACTACAGGAACGAACCAGGGCCATAATGTGCCAGTTATTCCCAATCCGCCCCCTCCTCCACCTGTAATACCAGTCCCAGTACTTACACTAGTCACAGATCCACCCCCTTACTCCGCAAATCTGGGAACCCCAGGGCAACCTCCTATAGTATGGAACCAGTACCCCGATTTAACTAAATGTCCCCAATGTGCATCTCTGTTGGAACCAGAGAGGATGACCTGTCCCAACTGTACACCCCAGATAGGAACAGGCCACAGAACTCCATTAATGATAAATAGACTGAAACCATACAACCTGTCCGGTCAAGGGGAAATGCATTCAGGATCCCCATTGTCTCATAAAGACAAAAAAAAAACTGAGAAAGGGGAGACTGGTAACAAGAAATGTATTTTACACTGAAGCAGAAAATGGAACTGTACAGATGTATGAAATTGAGGAAGAAGATGAATCAGAAAACTTAAATGTTCCTGCTTGTTACCCAGTACGTACCTTTGCCTATGTCAATCCAAGAGAAGGACAGCCTATATTAGCGGATGAGGAGGGATATGTTCAAGGACAAAATAATTTTAGACCACAGTTTTTTACAAGAGAAGAGCATACCCCTTTTTTCAGTAATGGAAGTTACAGCCATAATAAAAGATAGCCCAGATCCATGCAAACAGCCTGGACGGTTTAAGTTATATATGGAGACTATGTGTAATTTACATTCCGCGGCATGGGTAGATGTGGAACAAATATGTAAAAATAAATTAGCAGAGGGTGATCTAAGACAGATTAAGGATATGGCCGCTCATCAAGCCACTGATTATCATGAACAGATAGAAGATGTACTAGAAGCACAAAGGAAAACTATAGCCAGTGGACCACAATTTGTGACACGCCTAAGGAGATGGTGTTATTTAAGAAATCAAAGGTATCCAGAAGCCGTTGGAGCACAAGGAGAACAACCGTTTAGAAGTTACCTTTGTAAAATTAAGGATATGGTCCGAAATGAAGGTTTGGACCCAGAAGCAGAAGCAGGAGAAAGGATGGTCAGATACCGAGTATTGGAAGGTTTAAGACCAAGTCTAAAACAGAAAATAAATTACTAGTACTCCTGCATATAGGTCTACACCTATGGATCAAATTCTGGATACAGTAGAGGCCTTAGAAGATCTGGAAAAGGAAGAAAAGGAGAAAAAAGTAGCTAAACCCAAAATAGTCTACCTGGTCACAGAAGAAGGCTCAAAGAAAAAATTAGAAGGGGAAGGAAGAGCCATGATCAAGCCTGAATCGGGAAAATGCTTCTGGTGCAAGAAACCAGGTCACTTTAAAAGAGACTGTCGCACATATAAAAGTTGGATAGAAAAAAGGGGCAATCAAGCCCCCAAGAATAAGTCAGACTGAAGTCCCGGCACCCCAGTACCAATGATACTCCCGATGAACCCCTCCGACAGAATTGAAGATGGGTTTATTAAAGTCAAACTGCCAACGGGAGAAAATGTTTCCTGCTTGCTTGATACTGGAGCAAGCCAATCAGTTATAAGGCAGGAAGAAGTACCAGCACACCTCATTACAAGAAAACCAGTGACAGCAAAGGGATTAAGTGGAGAAAAGATCCAGCTGAGGAAAACTAGGATCCTCAATGTACAAGTACAAGGACATTCAGATGAAATCCCAGTAGAGTTCCTAGTATCTCCCACCTGCCCAGTCAACTTGCTGGGAGCAGATTTGTTGCAGAAACTACAAGCAAGTATTCTGTACAGAGGGAACAAGGTGATATTCAAGACAGCACTATCACCCACAGACTATGATCAAGTGCAAGCCGCTATACAGATATTTCTAGCAACCACCGCAGAAGAGGATGAAGAAGAAACCCCAGAACAAATCTGGCGAGGATGGGGAATTCCAGACAAGGTATGGGCAAAAGGAAAAAGAGATGTGGGAACCATAACGGTCCAACCTGTGAAGCTATCAAACCAGGAACTGTACCAGTAACTATAAAGCAGTACCCCTTGAACAAGGAACAGACAGCAGCCATAGGAGTACAGATCAAAGATATGCTTGCACATGATGGACAGCAATATTGCTGGACAAGACTTTCTCAAGGAGGAGCTACAAGCCCATCAGAGTTCACAGAAGCCATGGCCACAGTCTTGAAGAAATGGTCACCTGAGTATCCAGAAGAGACAATATCATTGTTAAAGTTTCTTGCAGATAAAGACTACCGAGTGACACAAGCCAAGCTGAAATTTGCCCAGAAGAAGGTGATATTCCTAGGACACTGCATTTCTCAAGGAACATGCCGCCTTAGAACAGAAAGAATAAAAGTTATACTGAATGCTCCAAATTCACAGACCTTAACACAGAAAAGAGCCTTTCTAGGTTTGGTGTCCTATGTCAGAGACTGGATACCAGGAGTTTCAGCCCTTATGCAACCACTGTATAATGCCAAGAAGACTGCTACAAACTCCCAAGAAGAGCAAGAGACACAGTGGGTGGCTGTTAAACAGATGAAGGAAGCCATATGTTCAGCTCCAGCCCTGGGACTCCCAGACTACACAAAGCCTTTTACCTTGTTCTGCCATGAACATAGGGGACATGCAACAGGAGTCCTGACACAGGAGGTCGTTTATTATTCAGCAGCACTGGATGGAGTGATGCAAGGATCACCAACCTGCATAAGGTCAGTAGCAGCTGCAGCCATCCTAAAGGACAAATGTGCAGATGTTGTGATAGATCATCCACTTACCATACAATGTCCACATGCAGTCACAGAAATACTGCAACAGGCATCTACAAGACATCTCAGCACAGCAAGGCTGACAAAATATGAAGTAGCCCTTCTATCAGCAAGCAACCTTACTATTAAGAGATGTACCTCTCTCAACCCTGCAACTTTACTACCTCTTAAAGATGAACCTGACGGTTCAAAAGGAGGGAAAGATGAAGAAGTACAGCCAGAGGAAAGAACAGAACCATACCCGGAAAAAGAACATGACTGTATAGCCCTCATGGAGGAAGAAATACAGCCAGATTAGAAGATTGATGACAGACCGATACATAATATAACATTTTTATTTTTTTCCGATGGTTCTAGTTATTATGTTCAAGGATACAGGGTGGCGGGGTATGCAATTGTTTCTCCGCATGAAGTCTGGAAGAACAGAAGTTTCCTTACAGCAGCAGGTAAACTTATAAAGAATGGGCATCTAATACAAAGACTAACAAGAGCATTTGAAACTGCCCAAACAAATGGCAGTCATAAAGACCAAAGCACATACTAAGGAAGAAACAGAATAAAGCAAGGGTAATGCATATGCAGATGCAGAAGCAAGGAAAGCAGCCCTGAAGAGCAAGCATGAACCAGCAATCTATGTCCAAGAAGAAGCAGATGAAGTAAACATAAAGACTCTCATCAAGCTGCAAGAACAAGCTAAAATAGAGCACAAGGCATGGGAAAAGATGGGAGCCAAAGCAACCTGTTTAGGTTTATGGAAGAAAGAAGACAAATGGTGCTTACCAAGAGCACTATACCCACCTATGCTACATGTATCCCATGGATCAGATCACAAAGGAAGAGAATAAATGACTAGACTGGTACAGGACCATTGGGTAGCACCAGGATTTTATGTGGCAGCAACGAACTTTACGGATCAGTGCTGGATATGAGAAAAATCCAGGAAGAAGAACAAGGACAAGCCTTGGACAGACACCACAAGCTTATTTTCCTTTCCAGAGACTACAAATTGACTATATACAGATGCCAAAACATGGAACACATGAATATGTTCTACCCTGCACAGACATTTTTAGCAGATGGCCAGAGGCGGGTCCGGTAGCAAAAGCAAATGCTATCTCTACTGCAAGGAAAATAATAGCAGAAGTAGTGTGCAGATTTGGGGTTCCAGAAGTAATAGAACGTCTGAATGGGACCCTAAAGCTTAAAATACAAAAGGCCATGCAAGAGACATGGAAAGCATAGGTAGAGTGCTTGTCCTTAGCATTGTTTGCAGTTAGAACACCACCAGGCAAGGAAACAGGGTACTCACCTTATGAGATTTTATTTGAGAAAAAAAAAAACCTAAGACAGGGAGTTATTTGCCCCAGGAACTGCAACATAAACATGGAAATATGACAGAGTATATAAAGCAGTTGAATGAACACCTAACTGAAATGCAATGCAATGAAGTTTTATCCTCAGGACCAGAAAGAGCTGATCTTGAACCACACAGCATCCTGATTGGCGATTGGGTCTACCTAAAACGACACGTGAGAGGAGCACTCGAGCCCAGATATGATGGTCCT